>NC_138769.1:200696561-200909061 GCF_965119305.1 Pelophylax lessonae
AGGCGTGTAGTATGCTCTGTGTAAGAATTTAAGTTGTATAAATCTATCCCTGGCCACTATCATTGAGGGAATATAATTATTAACTGATTCCTCCCAGTCTTCGACAGTCAGGTCTGGAATGTCATCCTTCCATTTATTATAAGTTTTCTCAAGAGACTGACTATAATCTGTTGAAAGTATAAGATATATAGCAGAGAGAGTTTTCCCTATAACCTTAAAAGTTAACATTTTCTCCAAAGGGTCCGATTCCAAGACAACGGGGCCTTGGAACTGAGCCCGCATAGCATGGCTAAGCTGATGGTAACGAAATCCCATAGTGCTAGGCAATGAGTGCGTAAACTAGAGAGCCTCAAATCCTAGGAGTCCTCCATCTTTAATAACATGTTTCATGGTCACAATCCCTCTGGCGGCCCATACCTGGGGATCAGGAAGTTGATACAAATGTGATAAATTAGGATTACCCCACAACGGAGTGTGGGGGGATATATGTAAAGGTTTGTTATATATCACCCGTGCCCAAATCCATATCCGCAGCACTGTCTTCATCGGAGTGGTAATCTGAGGATGTGCCCGTTCACCTCGAAAAACAAGATTACTAAGGGCCGCATAGGATCCCAGCAATGCTGCTTCTAGTGTCACTGCGGAGTTAGACTTGGGCTGGGAGAACCACCACCGGACCGTCACCAGTACAGCCGCCCAGAAGTACAACTTAAAGTTAGGAAATGCTATACCCCCTCTTGCAAGTGGAAGATACAACGTACGCCTTGCGACTCGTGGAGTACGCCCGGCCCATACAAAAGTTGTTACCATACTATCTAATCTCGAAAAAAAGGTTTTAGTCATATCATTAGGGGAATTATGAAAGAAATACAAAAATTTCGGAAGATAACTCATTTTTAATAAATTAATTCTGCCTACCAGGGATAAAGGAAGCATGCGCCATGACGCACACCTTTTATTTAATTGTGAAACTAAAGGGTCAATGTTATTTTGCTGATACACATCCAATGTTGGACCCACTTTGATGCCCAAGTACACCATATCCTGTACCCATTTCAACGGTGTCTGAGTATCAATTAAAGGTACCAATGGATGTAGTGGAAAGAGGACAGACTTAGACCAATTAATGCGTATACCTGAAAAACGACCAAAGATGTCGAATAATTGTAGGGCCCTTTGTAGTGAGGTAGAAGCATCAGCCAAGTAAATCAAAGTGTCGTCTGCATATAAGGACAACTTCTCCTCAATAACACCCACTTTTATGCCTTGGACTCGTGGATCCGCCCGCAGCATAATCGCGAGCGGCTCCAGGGCCAAGGCAAACAAGGCCGGAGATAACGGACATCCCTGTCGGGTACCCCTCAATAGGGGGAATTTATTCGACAGGTATGAGTTAGTGCGGACCCTAGCAGTGGGTTAAGAAGCTTAATCCATGACACAAACTTAGGGCCAAACCCAAAGCTGGCTAGGATCTTCCAAAGAAATGGCCACTCGACAGAATCAAATGCTTTCTCGGCGTCGAGGGAGGCCACCACACCTGCTCCCTCCCCCGACGCCAAGGCCATGTGTGTAAACAGTCTCCGGATATTAATATCCGTGCTCCGTTCGGGTATGAAACCGGTTTGGTCCGGATGGATCAAGTCTACAATAACACTATTAAGTGAAGTAAGCGAACCACCTGCAAACATTAAATCAATTCGAGAAAAGGATTTATAAGTGGCGGAACGGCAGGTATATTCCCTAGAGTGGAGTTGGTGCAAACGCCATAGATCCGTCAACCCATAAGTCTCAGCCCATTCAGCGAGATCCGGTCTGGTAGAAGAATCTCCAGTCATTCTATCCATACTCGGATCTGGAACCATATTAAAATTGCCCACAATAAGTATGTTATCATTCTCAAATTTTGCAATTTCTTTAAAGATTCTATGCAGCAGCCTGATTGAAGCCGGCGGGGGTATATATAACCCTACCAGCAGTAAAGTAAAAGATGATATCTGCAAATTGAGCAAAACAAATCGTCCATCCGGGTCTAGGGAAAGATCCAAAAGTTTAAATGGAAGGGACTTATGGAATAGGAAGACTGACTCCCCGAGCGTACGTAGAAAATGTGGAGTAATAGTGATGCCCAACCCATGGTTTCTTGAGGGCCAGCGTTCGGGTACCCACCAAGTGGGTCTCCTGAAGGACACATATATGGGGATTAAAAGATTTAAAATATTGGAACACTAAGGAGCGTTTCTGCGGCGAGTTCAAACCCCTAGTGTTCCAAGAGATCACCCTTAAAGAGTCCATATCCGCTCATAAAACAGTATATTAAGGATAAAGAATAAATAATAAATATTGCAATATTCCCCAGGACCCGGGTGGAGGATGCTCCATTTGATATTCATCTGCATTCTGAGTACCAATTTTTGTATGTAGAGATTTGTGTGCCAGTGCAAACAGGAAAAAAAAAAAAAGGAATTGACTAATAAATACAATAAGTACAATAACAGAGCAATGTTCAAACATCCCCATCCCCCCACCCCACCCGTCTCCCCAAAATTGGAGAGGGTTTGTATCCCACCCACCATGGACCTCATAGTCCACCCTAGAGGGTAAGTGTCAAAGAAGGCACTATATTACCCCCCCCCCCCCTTAGAAAAAAAGAAAAAAAAAGGGAGAGGGGAGAAGACTCCTGCGTTCAAAAAGGAAAAAAGTAGATATATATCGAGTCACCCAAATATCCAAAAAAAAAAATTTGAGAAATTGAACAGTGACAAAAAAAAAGGGGGGGGGGGGAAGGGAGGAATCGCATCTCATTAAAGATACAACATGTCGCCATGTCACACGTCTTGCTGTCATGATTACTCCCAAAAAAAAAAAAAAAAGGGGAACATACATATATATTATCACTAATTATATTTAAGTTATCATAAATTGTCATGCATTACAGCTTTCCAGGAAGTCCAAAAAAGGAAAAAAAAAAAAAAAAGGGGAAACAAAAAAAAGGGATATCCAAAGTCATTATTGCTTCCATAGCCACTGTATTGGTACTTCAACACATAAGGTTACAGTCCCAGTAAAGGACCTCCAGATTATCTCCAGACTCTCCAGATTCTCCAATGGGATTCTCAAAAAAAAAGGAGGAAAAAAAATCGCATTCAGTCTTACTTATATGTCTCAAGCCAAGATAACACCAGTTTAGGGGAAGAGAAAAAACGCACATGGTCACCATCCTGAACCCGCAATTTAGCCGGGAACAGAGTACTATATTTCAACCCCTTTTCTCTTAACTTAAAACGGGCTTGATCAAACGATTTCCTTTGACGCTGGGTTTCGACAGAGTAATCTGGAAAAATAAAAAGTTTACCACCCTCGAATTTCACTTCCCCCTGAGAGCGGGCCGCTCGTAGGACAGTGTCCCGGTCACCATAATGAAGGAACCTGAAAATAAATGTGCGGGGAGGAGAGCCAGGAGGCCCTCGCTTTGCTGGTATCCGATGCGCACGTACCACTGAGAAGAAGGCAGAGAACTTAGCATTTGGAAGGATGGACGGAAGTAAGTGCTCAATAAAGGTCACCAGGTTTAAACCCTCGGACCCCTCCGGGAGACCAATAATCCGCAGATTATTCCTGCGATTGCGGTTCTCTGCTTCTTCCGCTCGTATCTCCAATTGTTTAACCCTGGCTTTAAGCACTTGAATATCCGAGTTATATCTTTTCTGTGCGTCTTCTACCTCCGAAACCCACATTTCCATCCCGGTTACTCTGTCCCGAAAAGTGTCCATATCTTTACGGATAAGTCCAATATCTGATTGTACACTATCAATTTTAGAGGTCAAGGCTGTCTTACATTCTACTATGGCCTGCATGAGTGTCTCCAAACTTGCAGGCGGCTCTGCGTCCCTGGTCACTGTTGTCTGGTCAGTCTGAGACGCCATAGTTACCGTAGACTTGGACGGTGAGGTCAATGCTACAACTGCACGGCGTGTCTGTACACCCCCTTTATTCTTGGGCATCCCTTCCAAAAAAAAAAAAAGAAAAGGGGGGAAAGGGAAAGGCGGTGCTCAAACGTCTCAATAGTTTTTTTCTTTTTTCTCCCTTTGGTTTAATAGTGCTGAATTAGAAGTTCTGTTGCATAAGTAGTAAAGGTATTTCACTTAACTTTGTGAGGTTAGCAGCTTTGTTACTTAAGCAGTTAATAGGGAATAAAAGATAATTGGCGTAGCAAGCTGGCAGTATGCGGCAGTATGCGGTGGAGTGCGTTTAAATACCGAGAAGAAGCAGAGCAAAGAAAAAGCCATTTAGGTATTAGCAGGGGTGCAGAGAAAAAAAAAAGGGGGTATATCCAGCTCTGATGTTTTACTCACTGCTTCACTTCAGTAACTCCTCCACATGGGGTCCCAGCCTGTCAGTGTCCACAGGAGGCACGAGAAACCGGTCAGCGCAAACAGCACAGCAACTTCTAGCCGAGTCCACTCCCTCAGTGCGGTGCCCGAGGGCTCGATCAGCCAGCCTCCAATAGCATTCACGGAGGATCCACAGGGAAGCCGCCCAGCCCGCACACAGCCCGCACACCGCAGCACACCGCAGCACACCGCAGCAGCAGCTCACACCGCTCCAGCCGACCTCAGTCGCTCCGGTCCCAGCCCACAGAACGGAATCCGAAAACCGGCTCCCAGAGCAGGCACGGTGGAACAGATGAGCCGCCCACAGCAGCCAACGCTGGGCAGCTGAATAGCCCCCGCCCCGCACGCCAGCACCAGAGGGACCGAGCGGCTGGACTTCAGGGCAGCCAACCCGGGAGCTCAGTTAGAGCAAGTCTGCTCCCAGCGCCATCTTGACTCCTCCCTCCAATTGATTGTTAAGCTTGGGACCACCTACTGCACAGTTGCTGGTATTTTTTTAAAACAGAACTCCGAATAAACGAAAGTGAATAGCCCAATAAAAAGCAGCTTTTGCGGCATTACTGCTCCCCAAGCCCACACTTTTTATTTTAGCCTATAATGGCTCGTTTCCACCGAGCGGTACGGTACGGTTCGGTTCGGTACGGTACGCTATTTTTGCCGTTTCCATTGTGAATGGTACCCTAATTCCGAACCGTACCGTACCACTTTTTTGGGACCTTTTCATTGGGGTACAAAGCACATTAGTACCGTACCAACAGGGTGGAGCTACACTCTGCAGAATTTTGATTGGTTGACAGACAATCGTCTATCACAGCTTTCCTGCTACACCACGCCTATCATGAAAGGGTACTATTGGCAGTGGAAACGCAAGGTGTACCGTTCCGAACCGTACCGTACTGAACCGAACCGTACCGTACCACTCAGTGAAAAGGAGGCATAAGCCTCTGGCTCTAATCACATGCTAAAAAAAAAAAAAAAAAAAAGCCCCATTGAACTCCATGTGCCCAGCGCCCTGCATGTAGATTAGGGAGCCGGACGCATGGATACGGGGGACAGTGCCCCTGCGCCCCCAATGCACCAGCCACCACTGAACCCACCTTTTCTGAGCCCAGCCTATCATGGGACTCATCTTCCAGCCTGTGATCGGACAGAGAAGTATAAGCAGCACTGTGATCAGCTAATCTTTCTGTCACTTTGCTCTATGCATGTTCCTTGTAAGCTGAGCACTACAGCACAATTTGCTGGCTTCTTGTGCTCATTCTCCCAGCTTGAGCTTAGCTGTACAGAGGCTGGAAAAGGCAGATAGTAAGTCATATTCAGGTACTTTAACTTCTTGAATTAAAAAAATAAATTGAATTATGATTTAATGATTACAGATCTGCAATAATTTGTGTCTTATATTCCCCTAAGGGCTTGTTCACACTAACCTGCACAGTAAAACGCAGAGTTTTCCCTTGCTGGCATGTGTCAGTATGAGGTCTGCCAGGAAGCAGTGAAACGCGTGTTTCAGCTCATGGCGCTATTTTGTTTTCTGTTCTTTTTTTATAACTTCATTTGAAAAGTCACTAAGTGACACTTCTATCAAATCTCCGCACAGCAGCTCAGTGCGTTACTCTACAGTGTGGTGACATATGGTGCCGTTCACTCCGTTACAGAAAAATGCAGCATGTCTGCATTTTTCTACACCACACATCACACCAGTGTTGTATTGTTAACAGTGCACATAGAAAACCATTGTTTTCTATGTGCCTATGCAGTGGTTGACATCTATCCAGTGCTAAAAAAATATAGATCACAGCACACAGTGTGAATGATCTCCCAGCTTTAACCACTTGCCGACCAGCCGCCGTACATATACAGTGGCAGGTGGGCTGGTTCCCGCAAAACGTCACACCTCCACTGTACCTATGGAGGGAACCATGGTTGTGATCCTAGGCTGCTCGTCTGATATGGGCTCCAAACATGTCATTATCTATTCATATCTATTATATGGGGGGCAGGGTAATTGATAGCCTACAGAAGATAGCTTGGATAGAAGATATTCTTCAATGTAGCTCACAGGAAGTAAGGACACTCGTTTTCTTGTAAGATCAACAGGTATTTTCTGTATTTGCAGAAAACTTTCTTTGCCTGAAAAAAGAGAAAACTAATGCAGCCACCACACAAGAACTGAACGCTGCAATATATTGCATATTTATTCATGGGTTTAGTTAATCGTTAATCCACTTGAAAACCAGGCATTTTCTAAAATATTTTGTTTAAAAGTTTATATCAGTATTTTTTTGCTTGAAAATTAGAACCCCCAAACATTATATAGATTTTCTTAGCAGATGTTTTTTATGTCACACAGTATTTGCGCAGCAATCTTTCAAACACAATTTAAAAAAAAAAAAAATACACTTTAGTGAATTTTAATGCAAAAAAAACCCACCATAGATAACCCAATTGTTTTGTAAAATAGAAAAGATGATGTTATGCCTAGTAAAATAGATACCATTGATAAGTAAATTGACCATTGATACGCCAAGTAAAATAGATAACATATCATGCTTTAAAATTGTGCATGCTCGTGGAATAACGATTTTTTAACACTGTCCCTTTATTTATTTATTTATTGCTTTTTTTCCTATTTACAAGAAATGTAAACATCCCTTGCAATAGAAATAAGGATGACATGTCTTATTTATTGAGGGATCTGGGGTCAAAAAGACCCCAAATCTCTCATTTACCTTTAAAAGCAAAAGATAAAAAAACTTAAAAAAAAGAAAAAAATATTTACTATGGCCCGGGAACGGGACATGATGCCATGATGTTGCTCCAGTCCTCCGAGGGCATAGAGACGATTGAACGCCATCTTGTGCTCACTTTACTCCATACCCAGCTACCGCCAGCATCAGATCACTCCTGGGCTTCACTGATCAGTCAGGTAGGCCCGGGAACGACCGGTTAGCAGTAGGATGGGGGGTCCTGCAGGACCACTTTTATCTGAAAGAGAATTGGCTATAGTAGCTAGCTGCTGCCGTAACCCTGGGGTATTTAATGTCAAACAAATTACATATTTTTACTATAGGCCACTCAGCAAGTGGTTAATTGGCAGCAGAAAATTGTTTCTCTGCGCCGATATACAGACCAGTGCTACACGGGTTGGGGTAGGGGTTATGGGCAGGTTATAAGCGTTGGTCGTTCTAGTTGTTTCATCTACATTTAACAGAATCATTTCCTGTAAGACTTATTATGCTCTTTCCCAACCACCAATGAATTGGAATGGCAGAATAAACAGAAGGATGCGGGAAATGCATACTTATCTCATTCTTCGTCATCTACTTGTATAATCGCTGATGTCAAAGCACTTAAAAGTCTACAACTGCTTATAATAACAGCCCCTTTCTACTGCATACGAACCAGATGAATGGAGTTAGCCTGATATAACTGTACCTGTTATCTGAGCCATGATGACAGAGGCTTTGTCCCAGTACAGGATTTCATCATAACTATTCAGCAATCTCCTCTCCATCACATTTTTGTGTCAGTACACACTATGCCTATAATGTCTCCACTAAAACATTACAAAAGGAAAGAAGATTAGATAAGGGTACTAAAACCCCCTATAAATTTGAAACCACTATGGCAGAAATGTGTACAAAATGATGTGATACCTCACATTTTCTATTGCTACACATCCCATCATATTATTTTTATGCCATGTCACTTATTAGTTCCATGTGATTTTTCTTCAAACTGTATTTTTAAAGGTGTTTTAAAATACTTTAGATTCTTTAAAGAGACCCTGTTGGCAGACAATTCTTTCTATCTTTCTGTAAGATTATATGCACATTTAACATATATTATACATGTTATTTACCTGTAAAAGCCTTCCTTGTGTAGGCATCCAAAATCACTAAGACTACTGTTGGGTGCTGCCATCTTGGATGTGATGTCAGCAGCATTAACAGATTCTGAGTGGTCACTCAAAAGCTACCATATTGCAGGGGTCGGCAACCCCTGACACATGTGCCCAACCTCACATGCAATGCCTTTTCCTGTGCACTGAGGACACTTCTTTCTGTCAGAGAAGCAGTGGTGTCTCTGGCTAAGTATTGGGCCTCCTAAGGATTGTTTTTGGACTGATCTGAGGTCTGAAGATGAATGCATTGGGGCTGATTTGAGATCTGAATGTGCTGGAGTTGGGACTGATCAGAAGGTCGGAATATGCATGCCCTGGGGCTGAACTGAATTCTAAATGTGCAGGAATTGAGGCTGATCTTAAGTCTAAAGGTGCAGCAATTGGGGATGATCTGAAGTCTAAAGGTGCAGGAAGTAGAGCTGATCTGAGGTCTAAAGGTGCAGGAAGTAGAGCTGATCTGAGGTCTAAAGGTGCAGGAAGTAGAGCTGATCTGAGGTCTAAAGATGCAGGAAGTAGAGCTGATCTGAGGTCCTGAGGTGCAGAAATTGGGGCTGATCTGAGGTCTGAAGGTACAGGAAGTTGGGCTGATCTGAGGTCCTGAGGTGCAGAAATTGGGGCTGATCTGAGAAGGTACAGGAAGTTGGGCTGATCTGAGGCCCTAAGGTGCAGAAACTGGGGCTGATCTGAGATCTAAAGGTGTATGAATTTGGGGTGATCTGAAGTTTGAATGTGCAGGAATAGGGACTGATCTGAGGTTTAAATTTGCATGATTGGGACTGATCTGCAGTCTTAGGTGCAGGTATTGGGGTTGATCTAAGATCTAAGGGTACAGGAACTGGGGGTGATCTGAGATTTAAAGGTGCAGGAATTTAGGCTTATCTGAGGTCTAAAAGTGCAAGAATTGGGGCTAACCTGAAGTATGAAGTAGGGCTGATCTGAGGCTAGAAGGTGCAGGAATTGGGGCTGATCTGAAATCTTGTTTACACTGTGATACAGGAGTCTTTAGTTGTACTTTAGGTGCAAAGAATTGGTACATTAGATTTGAGAATGGAATAGAGTTAAAGTGGTTGTAACAGCAGGAGTATTTTTATCTTAATGCATTCTGTGCATTGAGATCAAAAACCTTCTGTGTGCAGCAGCCCCCCTCAGCCCTCCTAATACTTATCTGAGGTCCATCTAGATTCAGCGATGTTGCATGAGAGACTCGGCTGTCCGGGACTTCCCTCCTCATTGGCTGAGACAGCAGTGTGGTGCCATTGGCTCCTGTTGCTGTCAATCAAAGTCTGCGAGCCAATGAGGAAAGAAAGGGGGTGGAGCTGGGCTGCAGCTCCATGTCCGAATGGACACAGGGAGCTGTGGCTCGCCTTGGCTCTGGTGCCCCCATAACAAACTGCTTGCTGGGGGGGCACTCAACAGGAGTGAGGGGCCAGGAGCACCGAAGATGGACCCGGGAAGAAGGGGATCGGTGCTGTTCTGTGCAAAACCAACTGCATAGACCAGGTAAGAATGACATGTTTGGTATTTTTAACCAACAAAAAAACAAGACTTTAGTATCACTTTAAGGCATTATTTTAGGTGTTACATTTTGAGGGTTTGAGCAAGTTAACCACTTAGCCCCCTTCATAACCAGGCCATTTTTTGCAATTCGGCACTGTGCTACTTTAACCGGCAATTGTGCAGTCACGCAACGCTGCTCACAAATGAAATTCAAATAATGTTTTTCACATAAATAGAGCTTTCTTTTAGTGGTATTTGATCACCAGAGTTTTTTTCTTCTTTAATATATAAACAAAAAACACAATTTTTTTACTTTTTGTTATAAAACATAATAAAAAAATTTAGACCAAAATGTTTTTTTCTACACGATTTTGGTAAACAAATCCCAATAAGTGTATATTTATTGGTTTGTGTGAAAGTTATACAAACGGTAGTATATATAGACTGGAATTTTCATATATTTATTTATTTTATACTAGCAATGGCGGCGATCAGCGACTTATAGTGGGACTGTGATAGCACGGCAGAAAATCTGACACTAACTGACACTGGGGGAGAACTGACTAACTGACACAGACATCACCAGTGACACTAATACAGTAATCAGTGCTAATACTATACACGGTCACTGTACTAATGACACTGGCTGGGAAGGGGTTAACATCTAGGGGCAACCAAAGGGTTAACTGTGTGCCCAAAATGTGTAATCTGTGCTGCGTTTGCTAAGAGATGTGGCTGTTTTATCTCCCTGCTTTGCAGAGAGAAAAAAAAAAAACAGACACATCTCTGCTCCGTGTGCAGAGCCCTGTGTTGTTAGTAAACACAGGGCTCTGTACTGTCATTCGGTAAGATGACAAGCAAGCCCGGGCCATAAATCATCGGCCTGCTATCCCACTTGTGCTATAGCGAATGACAGCACAGACTACCTGGAAATGCAAGATTGCGTACATGTACTTGATCTAGCGCGTCAAGCTGCCCTGTCACAGTATACAGTTGGGCTCATAAGTTTACAATATCCTGGCATAATTTATGATTTCTTGGCCATTTTTTCAAGAATATGAATGATAACACAAAAACTTTTCTTTTACTCGTGGTTAGTGTTTGGCTGAAGCCATTTATTATCAATCAATTGTGTTTACTCTTTTTAAATCATAATGACAACAGAAACTACCCAAATGACCCTGATCAAAAGTTTACATACCCTGGTGATTT
Organism: Pelophylax lessonae; assembly: GCF_965119305.1. Taxonomy (NCBI): domain Eukaryota; kingdom Metazoa; phylum Chordata; class Amphibia; order Anura; family Ranidae; genus Pelophylax; species Pelophylax lessonae. The sequence continues at coordinate 200,707,566 of NC_138769.1, forward strand.
TGGCCTGATAACATGCACACAAGTTGACACAAAGGGGTTTGAATGGCTATTAAAGGTAACCATCCTCACCTGTGATCTGTTTGTTTGTAATTATTGTGTGTGTATAAAAGGTCAATGAGTTTCTGGACTCCTGACTGACCCTTGCATCTTTCATCCAGTGCTGCACTGAATTTTCTGGATTCTGAGTCATGGGGAAAGCAAAGAATTGTCAAAGGATCTGCGGGAAAAGGTAGTTGAACTGTATAAAACAGGAAAGGGATATAAAAAGATATCCAAGGAATTGAGAATGCCAATCAGCACTGTTCAAACTCTAAAAAGTGGAAAATGAGGGGCTATGAGCACAACTATTAGTGCAGTGGGCAGTCTGGAAGTGGGTAAGGAAAAAATATTAGGGAGCACATAATGATAGGGATGCACCAAGAATGAGGCTTCAAACTCTGATTTGGCTATTGCCATGAACAGCAAAATCTTTGCAGATTGAACCACCTGCAGCTGAAATGAAGAGTAGTCAAAGTATGTGTCAATGGGCAGCTAAATCATGTGAAGCTTAACTTATTGGAGTCTAGTAGAGGGCATAAAGTGATGCATTTTCTAGGGATTAGACACAATAAATTAGCTAAAACTTGAAAAGAAATAGACAATACCCAATGCAAAGCTTTCTGTGCTTTTCTTTTTTATCACCAGTTCATTTTATATCTACATTTTTTTCTCCACCCTAGACAAGGACATTAACTGATGTTTCATGTATTTCAGTTTTCTCTGTTATAGCCTTTTTATCATCAGTTTATTTTACATTTTTATATCTATAATTTTATTTTCTCTTTTTTTTCCACAAATTATTTGCCCTACCCTAAACATCCAGGCAATACAAAGATGTTTAATGTATAACTGACTAATGAAAAATGTTAGGAATGTCGAACACAAGAACCTACCAACATTTACTCAGCACCTTTCAGCCCCTAGCAATGCATAACCTGAGACTATAATACGTCTATTAAGTATGACTAGTCACATAGGCCTATAAAAGTATTGGATTACATAGGGTTCCAATGCCCTCAACTATTACATCTACCGTACCCTCTTATAATATTTTGTTTTTCTTCTGCTTTTGACTTGGCAAGGTCATGAGACCATAAAAAAAGCTGTTTTAATACAAACATGATTTTCTTGAAATCCAACATAACATGAAGCCAATTATATTATAAACTGCCCTGCCAGCTCAGTTATTATTGTAAACTGTTTGAAAAATTGGATGCTGTTTGTTAGAGTATTTCATGTTTGACTGCAGTGTATGTTTGGCTGATCTGAACCTAGCCTAAATGTGATATAATATGCTATTGTTTGCCTAAGAGACTTTAAAGCTTCTCGTCTTTAACATCTAATATATTTTGGCCAACTATAATGTAAAGCACAGCTTTCTTGAAAGTACTAATAAGCTAATATTTTAAAACATTCTAAAAATGCACCATGCTGTTAAAAATAAAGGCGCACCCCTTAAAAGTAGCAATTTCTTAACATTTTTTAGCACAAAAATGTAATTAATAAATTTATTAATTATAATAATTAATTCTTCCCTTAATGAATTCTGGAAATGAGACGTTCAGCTTACATCTGGCCATTGAAAAATTCTAACAAGGTAGAATAAAATAATTTGTAGAATCAACCATCTTTCTCCGAGATCCACACTAAGCTCCTCTCTGCCACCTTTTCCCTTGGCAAACCATATAAGACATTAGGCTTAGAACACAAGGCTTAGAACACAAAGCTTTTTTTTATTGACTAAAAACTTTGATTCCTGTTATTTTTTTACTAGTAAAAATAAGGGCACAGTTCCATATTTATTAGATGGTGCTATGTTCCAGAGAGTTCAACCCTTATCAGGCCATCAGACCATTTAAACCCTTTTCCTGCAGGTTTAGGAGTTTAGGAACGGAGCAAGATTAACCCCCTCCCTGTTGCGGAAGGGGTTCGAGGCTAAAATAACTCAATCCTCACTAGTTACTCTACCGCTGTAATGTCCTAAAAGCAAACATCACATAACACTTATACTATATTACAAAAAATATCTGGACACCCTACACGCCCATGAAACGTAATGGCCTCCCAGTGTTAGTCTGTAGGGTTCAATATTGAGTTGGCCCACCCTTTGCAGCTATAACAACTTCAACTCTTCTAGGAGGGCTGTCCACAGGGTTTAGGAATGTGTCTATGGGAATGTTTGATCATTCTTCCAGGAGTGCATTTGTGAGGTCAGGCACTGATGTGAACGAGAAGGCCTGGCTCACATTCTCTGCTCTAATTCATCCTAAAGGTGTTCTATCTGGTTAAGGTCAGGATTGTGTGTAGGCCCGTCAAGTTCCTCCACCTCAAACACGCTCATCCATGTCTTTATGGACCTTGCTTTGTGCACTGGTCCAAATCACTTGGTGGAGGGGGGATTATGGTTTGGGTTGTTTTTTAGGGGTTGGGCTTTGCCCCTTAGTTAGACATTTTGGACAATTAAATGCTTCCAACCTTGTGGGAACAGTTTGGGGTTGGCCCTTCCTGTTCCAACATGACTGCGCACCAGTACACAAAGCAAGGTCCATAAGACATGGATGAGCGAGTATGGGGTGGATGAACTTGACTGACCTGCACAGAGACTGCAAGCCAGGCCTTCTCGTCCACCATCAGTGCCTGACCTCACAAATGCGCTTCTGAAAGAATGGTAAAACCTTCCCATAGACACACTCCTAAACCTTGTGGACAGTTTTCCCAGAAGAGTTGAAACTGTTGTAGCTGAAAAGGGTTGGCCAACTCAATATTGAACCCTTGGGACTAAGACAGGGATGCCAAAGTTCATGTGCGTGTAAAGGCAGGCGTCCCAATACTTTTGCTAATTATAGTGTATCTTGTTTTTTTCAGTAAGCCACTCCAGTGTGCCTCATCATCCTTAACCACTTGCCGACCGCCGCACGACTATCTACGGCGGCGGTCAGCCCCTCACAGGCAAAGTGACGTAGGTCTATGTCGCTCGCCTGTGAGGGTTTAGGGAGCGAGCGCGCGCCGCCGGAGGCGCGCTCCCGCGTGGTCACGGACCCCCCCGCGCGTGTGACCGGCGGACCCGATCGCCGCCGGCCACTCTGCGATCGGCGGGGGAGAGGGAGATAGTCAGGCAGCTTGTGTAAACAAGCTGCCTGTCATTCTCCTCTCAGTATGAGAGCTGATCACATGGATCTACTATGTAGATCCATTGATCACTCTGCATACAGTTGAAGCCACAGCCAATCACAGTTAGAATCACGCCCCTAGGGACACACACAGCCCCTCCCTCTCAAATAAAGTTAACCCCTTCACTACCAGTGCATTTTTACAGTAACAGTGCATATGTATAGCACTGATTACTGTAGAAATGTCACTGGTAACCCCAAAAGTGTCAAAAATGTCAGTCAAGGGTCCGATCTGTCCGCCGCAATGTCGCAGTACCGCAAAACAAATCGCAGATCGCCGCCATTACGCGTTAAAAAAAAAAACAACAAAAATGACAAAAATCTTTCCCTTTGTTAGTAAACGCAATAACTTTTGCGCAAACCAATCAAAATACGCTTTTTGCGATTTTTTTTACCAAACATAGGTAGCATAAAACAAATTGGCCGAAAATATTAAAAAATTTTGATTTTTACATTTTTTTTTGGGGGAATTTCATATAAAAAAAAGGGAAAAATATTGCTATTTTTGCAAAATTTACGCTCTTTTTTTGTTTATAGCGCGTGATCAAAAAATCGCACAGGTGATCAAATACCACCAAAAGAAAGCTCTGTTTGTGGGAAAAAAAGGACGCCAAATTCGTTTCGGTACAGCGTCGCACGACCGCGCAATTGTCCGTTAAAGTCACGCAGTGCCGAATCGCAAAATGCCCTCTGGTCGTTTAGCAGCCAAATCCTCCGGGGCTTAAGTGGTTAATGCCAACGAAAAGCTATTAGTATTCTGGCATGGATCAAATGAATGTCACAATGGAATGTACATGTTTCACAAGCCTAAAGAGATGGGCCCACATAACCAGAGGTCTAACTTCATTGCATGTCAGTATTTGAATACAGCATACACCTGGCTTTTGAATATCATCAAACTAAGTATGTACGGGAGTCTTGAACTGTCTACTGTTAGACAATTATGGCAGCTGAGTAACTTACTCCTAATTGCGTGTTTGTTTTAAAAATGTAGGAATTGCTAAATATATATATCTGTGAATATTTTTTTTAACAATGTCATTGTGTAAGGAAATGCTAGCTTGAGTGGGCCTTCAATTTCGCTTAGTTGTACTTTTTATGATTTACTAAAAGCATAAAATATTTTTTCTAGTGCTAGGCGAAGAGAAAAAAATAAAAGAAATCCTTCAATGAAATTCTGGAGTTTTTATTAGTCTTTCATTGCCTGGTGATCCTTAAGGCTCCTGTTTTGTTGTTAAAAAAAAAAAAAAGAAAGAAATATAGAATTGCATCCTACTGGCCCCGTAACTAATTTAAAGTCTCAGATGGAGTCAGGTGCAAGGTATCAGGTTCCAATTTTATGACCACAGGAGGTTCCATATCTAAGTGGGAGGTATCCAAAGAATAAATGACGGAGAACAGAGATGAGCAATCCCACAGAAGTGGCCTGTTCGAAGCCAGCTTCTGTCCTATTGAAATGCTGCAAAGCATGTATAGTGCTCATGTGGAAAGAGTATCAAGTTCTCTAATTATGTTCCTTGGGACAAAAGACAAATTAATCATGCATGAGGCAACCTGAAAAGCTTGATCATGTCATTGATGACTGTTTTTTTTTTTTTTTCTGGGTGAATACCATTCAGCATCCCCACCTTTGCCCATTAATGGAGTCATTATTTTTACTTGTCCCCAACCTAACATATTGCCAATAATACCATCATTTAGGTTTGTTAATAAAATGGCAAGATGCTTTACAGGCAGTAAATGATTATTTTTATACTAAAGCTGCCACATTTTGAGATACTTTACTTTTTCAGGTATTCATTTTAAAGATTTTTTTTAAAATAGAGATAGATAGATATTAGAAATAATAATAATAAATAGAATAATAATATTGGAATATAATATTAAAATATAGTATTCTAATAATATTTTTTATAAATAAAAACACGCGATTATTCACATATTTAAGATATTTTTAAAGACAAACTCCAGTCTAATATAAAAATTTATCTTTTAGACACATGCAGGAAACAAAGCCTACCTCAATAATGCCTGTCCCAAATAGTAAATTACAGAAGAAATGGAAAGATGAATAGGACTTTTGAGGTAGCCACTGATAATCTCATAAGGAAATAACAAGTACAACAAGAAATAAGAAATTTATTATGACAACATAGTAAAAAATATTAATATCATATCCTATGGAAAAATTATGTGGTGAAAAACAGTACAATATCTCCCCATACGAGGTAGGTATATTAGTGCAAAAGCACCTGTTACATGCCCATATCAAGCTAAGATCTGGTATAGGAAAACACAGAATCAGTGATGATCTTTGGATATCCGGGCCAAACAGGAGCCTCAAGCATCATATGCCAATGGACCATCTGTGGCTACTTTGTGAAGTCTGTATGGCCCTAGGACAGGACTCCTGCTTTTATGGCTATAGAGTGTTCGGTGTACACATCCCCCTTTGGAACTGATGTGCATTTGGCCTTTCCTCATGCCACCGTGCCAGCCTGGATGCTCTATGTGTTTTTTCTCCCCCCTTGGGGTTTGGCACCAATAGAAACTCCTGAGGAAGCTGTAAGCGAAACACATAGTGATCCATTGGCATATGATGCTTGAGACTCCTGTTTGGCCTGGTATATTCAAAGATCATCACATATTCTGTGTTTTCCTATACTAGATATTAGCTTGATATGGGCATGTAACAGGTTCTGTTGCACTAATATACCTACCTCGTATGGGGAGATATTGTACTATTTTTCACCACATAATGTTTGATATAATATGATAAGGTTTTAATATTTTTTACTATGTTGTCATAATACATTTCTTATTTTTTACTTGTTGTTTCCTTATGGGATTATCAGTGGCTACCTCAATATCCCCTGGCTTTAAAGAGATCTCTACTACTGTGTTTCTGTTGCAACGACTGAAGGAACAAATACAGAATAATCCTAAAGTGAAAAAATCTGAGAGATGTAGTTCTGAGGGAGGAAACCTGCATGCTGAAAGCTCATCATGAAATTAATGGCCAGAGGCAATCTAAAAGCCCTGCTCAGAAATAGTATTGTGAATTCATTAAAACACTATAACTACTATAGCTACTGATCTCTTCTTTATTCACTGACCCAAGAAAAGCATGGCACAAGTGGTATGGAGTATGGAGTGTGGAGTGAATTCCTATTCTGCATACTTGGTCTAGGTCAGTTACTTATTGGAGCTATTGGATCAGTATAACAGCCTTGCAACTAAAATTTTTAAAGGAGGTCAGGAACGGCATCAAACATAGTTTTCTTTTACAGTACCGGAACAACAAACTATAAAACACAATGAACTTAGAAACAAACCTGCAAAAGAAAATTGAATGCACACAAGGCTTTTGAAATAGTCTTCAAATTCTGTCATAAGCACAATGATGATAACGTTGGATTATTCAAAGAATTTCTCCTTATAATCTTCAATTGTAAGTTTTAATAATAATAGAGTACAAGCCTAGGACACAGACAATTGTACTTTACTTTACAATGCCGTTATGGTAGAGTTATCTTTTTAATGCATGATTTTCCCATGTAGAGGTTATCATCTCTTTTGTTCTGATAAGATATCTTACAGCATGAAAGCTCTTATTACTAAACGTTATTCACATGTGAAATACATTTTCTGACAATAGACTAGGGTCATAAAATGTGAGAGATTGTTCGGGGCTTCTGGATTTCACGTGACCCCAAGCTGATTCAATTTTATATTAATGTCTTGTGACCCAGAAGAGATGGGGTCACTAATCTCTATAGCAAAGAGAATGTTTAATGATGACAGGATAGTAACATCATCATCTCAGTGCAGATACATATACAAAAAAATGAAAAAATATAACAGAATGCCACACTAGCCATAATTGTAACATACGAACTTAAGCAGTGTAAAATTAAGCTGTCAACGGCTAATTATGATGGATAGATTTTGAGAGAATTATTAGGTTACTGTTACATTTTCGATATTTAGTCTCTGTTTTTTATTAGAACGATCAGTAAAGATCTTTCAGTATCATTTTTCTAACATGGGTAAAAGAGGTAAAAGAGGGGTTTAAGTAACACCTTAAACCTTTGCTCCCATTTTTTAAACACACAGCACCTACTTCAGTAATTAAAAAAAATTCCCATGCCCTTCTCCTGATGTCTCAATTAATACCCTGCATAACTTAAAGCTGAACTCCAGGCAAACAATTTAGTACAATGAAATTCTTTGTCAGGTACAACAAATTTCACATATGTCTGTCCATCCAGTCCTAAGGTTTACACAGCATGGCCTGGCAATAGACTTGATTGTTATTTGCTGCAGCCAGCATATTCCTAGACCCATTGGTCGGGGTGGGGGCGGAGCCTTCGATCGTGGCCGCGACGCATCGGCGTCACATCCTTCCATGCGGGGCACGACGCCACACGTGGCGTCGGCGTCCTCACACGTGATTCCACCAGCGTTCATTTGAGGGAGACCGCTCTGGGCAACACTTGCTTGCCCGATGGACTCCCTCTGTGCTGAACAGCATTGTGACGCTGAGAGCCGTCCACACCATGTCTGAGCGCAGGTCCTTTTTATCCATCCCATTCACTCTTCCAGTTTCACTATTTTAACCACTTAAGCCCCGGAAGATTTTACCCCCTTCCTGACCAGGGTTTTTTTTGCGATTTTTTACTGCGTGAGTTTAACGGACAATTGCGCGGTCGTGCGACGCTATACCTAAACAAATTTCACGTCCTTTTTTCCCCACAAACAGAGCTTTCTTTTGGTGGTATTTGATCACCTGTGCGATTTTTTGATCACGCGCTATAAACAAAAAAAGAGCGTAATTTTTCCAAAAATAACAATATTTTTCACTTTTTTTTATATGAAATTCCCCCCCAAAAAATATAAAAATCAAAATTTTTTAACATTTTCGGCCAATTTGTTTTACGCTACCTATGTTTGGTAAAAAAAATCGCAAAAATCGTATTTTGATTGGTTTGTGCAAAAGTTATCGCGTTTACTAACAAAGAAGGAAAGATTTTTGTCATTTTTGGTGTTTTTTTTTAACGAGTAATGGCGGCGATCTGCGATTTTTTTGCGGTACTGCGACATTGCGGCGGACAGATCGGACCCTTGACTGACATTTTTGACACTTTTGGGGGTACCAGTGACATTACTGCAGTAATCAGTGCTATATATATGCACTGTTACTGCAAAAATGACACTGGCAGGGAAGGGGTTAACAGTATTGGACAGGGGGGGGTTAAGTGTGTCCTAGGGGCGTGCTTCTAACTGTAGTGGGACATGGCTATTGGTGTAAAAACAAAGATCAACGGTTCTACATAGTAGAACCGTCTGATCTTCATTTTTACACAGGGAGAACTGACAGGCGGCTTGTTTACACAAGCCGCTCTGTCTTTCTCCCGCTGTACCGGCGATCGTAGTGTGTCCGGCGGACATCTGGTCCGCCAGTCACACTCCCGCACTCCTCCGTGAAGGAGCCGAGGCGGGCATGCGCCTCGGCGGGCGCGCGCCCGCCTGCTATTGGCTCTAGAAGGAGTGACAGGCGAGCGACGTAGACCTACGTCACTCTGCCTGGCCGGGGCTGACTGCCGCAGTAAATATACTGTGCGCAGTCGGCAAGCGGTTAACCTACTTTCTAGTCACATTCTTTGGCACCTTCACCCGTGGGATCCCTCTTTCTTAACTTTTGGTGTTAGTCACTTTATTCCTGTCATCCTTTTAGCACCCCCTTTCTTGGTGGTTTAGGGGAGTCATTTGTTCATTCAGTTTCACATTTTTCACGCATGTACCACTTTTTCCTCTTTCCTCTATCTGGAATGGCTGTTCCTACAGCCATACACTCTTGTTCTATTGTGTGGTTTCTTGATTGGGTCTTATTTTCTTATAGGGTCTGGGCTCATTCTCTTTACTACTTCATGCTTATGATCTTCGTACGTAGATCACCGGCTTGATTGATACATCTATCTATATATATATTTTATATTTTTTTGTACAGTTTTATGCTACTACCAATCCGAGCCCTACAATACCTCCTCCTGAGTTTTCTATTACACTATGGACCTTGCGTTTTGACTGTGTTTGGAGAGACCGCTCTCTCAGTTCCCACCTTGGACTCATTTCCGGGCAATTCTACGACCTCATTGACATTCCATATCTATGTGTAAGCCCTATTTCTTACGCAATTATTAAAAAACATTCTTTCATTTGATGCAATATCATATATGTATGTGTATATATTTTTTAGATGCTATGAACATGCCTGCTCCTGAGGAAGTGAAAATGTATTTCACGAAATGCTTCGAGCTTATGAGGCAAATAATTCACCTACTAGTTTCATCATGCAAATACGAATGTTTTGTAATACCCTCTTACCGTTTGTTAACGTTGCTACAGATTTTATCAGACTTTATATATACATACCTTTTTTACTGTTGCTGTATTGCATTCATACATTGTTGTCAACTGCCATTTTTATATATTATTAAAACACGTGATGTTAATTGATTCTATACTTGTTTTGTGCTTACCAGCCTAGGTATATGAATTATCATTCATAACATCATGTGCACACTGGCCACATCTCATACAAAGTCCCAAATTGCTTTTTGAGCACTATGTGTTCTACTTTTTATCTATACATAGGGATGGAGACCCAAGGCAGGAGTCTCATTTAAAGTCCCACCTATCCCCCATAATTTTTCCCATTGTCCCCCTTCCCCTCCCCCCCCCTATTTTTTCCTCCCCCTTTCCCTATATTATAATATTCCTTGAGTAGTTCAGCACACACGATGGGCTCTTTATGATGCATTTCCCTCCCCGGTATAAGTTCTGCTAAACAGTAAAGCAAAAGTGAGACAAAAGGGCCTGGCAAGTTCTCAGCTTTTCCAATACAAGTGGATTCAGTATTTGCATGTCAGAGCTCCCCAGGTTTTAGAACCCAAGGCAACTCTGCTGTACACCTACCAACTTGGAGAAGAAAATTCTGAGACATAAAAGAAAAAGAAAAAAAAAAAGAAAAAAATTCTGAGACTAGTGCCTCACTACTATAAGGAATAAGTCCTGCGAGCGACCCTGAGGCTCTAAATCGATCAGTTATTTGCCGCAGACACTCCACTTCTCATAATAGTGTGCTTAATTGAAATAAATATATAGTGTTGCGCAAATAAAAAATTATTAAATTAATTAATTTGTGCTTAAATTATTAAAAACCCAAAATATTTATATGTGACATAATATTAAAGTGCCAATAGTGCTAATAAAGTGATAAATATAATATAATATAATACTCATAGAAAAGAGAAAATATAAAATATATAGATATAAAAGTCCAGTGTGCGAACTGCAAAAAGCCAATAAACAAAGTCCAAAATGTAATCCTAAAGTGATCTGTGCTCCCAGAGAAAAGTGACCAGAGTGTCACAGTGGACAGCCAGCCGTGCACCCCCTTGTGAATGGGTGCTCTCCTCAAATCCTTAAAAAGAGCGCATAGATTGTTTTCCCAAAAAGATCATCCATCCATATCCTTCAGGGATCCTCTTATTCACAGGAGTTGCAGCATCAATCAATGCAGTATATATGCAAACAAAAAGACTTGCAATAGTGTATGAAATCCTTAAACAATCAGCTTTTATTAAATAAAGGTGGATAAATCTCACTCACATTTGTAGGTGCAACACATGCACTTGGACAATAGCATCAAGTAAATGGTGGAAATTGTGGTGGTATAGTGGGAGAAACTGCACAGCGCCGCCGGTCTCCACAGCGCGCACCGATAGCTGACAGCCTCACCTAGACAATAGTGTATCGCTCCGTCCATCCTGTCCCCTCCCCTACGCGTGACGACACAGGGATCACGTGTGTTCCTCAGGGGGATATGATATGATAGTGCCTCACTACTGTCCCAGAACTGCCCATCACATTTAAGAATTAAAATGAGGCCTGAGAGGAGAAAGGGTACTGGCTAGCCCTCAACTTTCAATATATGTCTGTCCATCCAGTCCTAAGGATTACACAGCATGGTGTGGCAAATGGCAATAGACTTAATTGCTGCAGCCACCATATTCCTTGAGCAGTGCAGCACAAATGATGGGCTCTTTAATGTTGTATTTTCCTCCCCGGGTGTAAGTTCTGCTATACAGTAATGCAAAAGTGAGACAAAAGGGGCTGGCTAGTTCTCAGCTTTCCTAATACAAGTCAATTCAGTATTTGCATGTAAGAACTTCCCAGGTTTTAGGACCCAAGGCAACTCTGCTGTACACCTACCAACTTGTAGAAGAAAATTCTGAGATTAGTGCCTCACTACTGTCCTAGAACTTCCCATCACATTTAAGAAATAAAATGAGCCTGAGAGGAGAAAGGGTACTGGCTAGCCCTCAACTTTCCTTCTCCAAGTTGGTACTTGCATATTAGTGCACCCCATTATGAAAGAAGACCAATATATTGGAAAAACCTAGGGGCATGTTTGTTAGTGACAGTGAAGGCCAGTTATATTCACTTTCCGTTCAACCTGCACATTTGGGTAAGTATAAATGCCTCCAGTAGCATAAGAAAGGGGAAAAAGCTAGTGAATGCAAATGAGGATATAAGGTCTTATTTGCAGTACACCAGAACTGTTGCAAATGTGTATGACATGAAGTGTAAAATAATTAGCAGAAGACAGGCCTCCCAGCCCTCAATTTCTACATGCAGAAAAAGGCTGACATATCTTCATGCAGAAAAAATCACATTAGGAACCCATTGGAACCGTTTGAAGAGACTGAAATCACATTAACGTAGGGAAAAGGGCCATGATAATAACATGGCAAGACAGCTGGCATAGACAAAATATTGGAGGCATGGCTAGAACTTGGACTTAGGAGGCTGAAATATAGTAAAGATTCAAACACACACCACAGAATTTCATAACATGGTATACCCATACTTATGGGAAAACTATACAAGTAGTTTTTGTGCATAAAAGTGCCCACTACTGCAGACACACAAGGCCTACATAGCAAAGTCAAATAACTAAGCATTGCTGAATTGATAAAATAACTAAACAACCATATACACATTAGCTACAGCAATATCATGATGATACCCCCTTTTCCCATTCTCTTACATTTATTATTAGATAACGGAGGGTGTTCACTGTAATATAGTTGTCAGGGAAAATGCATAAATTAGTAAAATATACAGATACGTTTCCATGCATAATTTAAAAAAAAAAATCATAATTTATATATTTTTTATGAAAGGAAGTTAGGTGAAAATCTAATAAAGCAGCCTGGGTATACTTGCTCATTTCTAAACTGCTATAATTTTTGGGTATTAAGGTCTTCCTAAAGAAATAAAAACCATAAAATGCAGAATTCTACTGTATATTTGTATTGATTATTAATAAAAAAACTGGAAGACCATGCTTCAATCATCAAGCATCAAAAAAAAATCTCAAAATTGTTTTTGGGCAATGTAAATATTTCAAAAAAACACGTGGCTTGTAATATTCGCTGATGTGCTAGAAATGAAAAAATACCAGTGTTATTACTAAAAACAGATGTTGCGAGCTCCCCTTCTTCCTGTACTTTATCACGGGAAGATTGTATGATTTCCCTTAGGTGATTTTATCATGGTATTGAGTAACAAAATATGGAATTTACATTGAGGGTCGTGCACAACTGAGGATCTGTTGTTAAGCCTGTCAACCTACGTGTCAGTCAACAGATGCACTGTGAATTTGCCAAGAGGCTACCTGCATTGGAACAGTTCAGTCTGCATGGTAATTGTTTCCTTTTGTTCCAAAATGTCTTCTGTTCTTTAGAGGTGTTTTCATGTTATAATAATGAAGTAAAACAAATAGCCAAAACAACCAAATATTAAGATAAAATCTCAATATCTATCCCAACATAAAGGACAAAAAGAAATAAAGAAATTGTAGTGACATTGACAGAATGTTTGGTTGGCCATGCATGGACTCATTTTTGGAAAATTGGACTTGAAGTCTTTGAATATTAAACACATTTCTTTGGTGAAATGATTGTACGTGGACAAATCATTGTAACATACTTTTGGATTATTATATGCAACTCAAACAATTTTACAGTGAATAGGTGCCATGTCTGACCATAACCATGATGTCTGAGTTGTTCCCCACAGTACTTCTTTCATGCCACCAAGATGAGTGCAAAATATGGTGCAGCTCTGCATAGAAATCAAACAGCTTCTAGGTTTTTTTCTCAAAGATTAATTAAACAATCTTTAGTTAGAAGTTGATTGGCTACCATGCACATCTGCGCCAGATTTTGCACTGTCCAGTTTTGGTAAATCCACCTGCAAATGTCTTCAGTCTGAGTTGAATGATCCCCAGTATGGCTTGCAGTATCTGCATGCACTTGATGCCAATGCCCTATGTACTCCCTGGCAGGACAAAGGACACAGAACTGATATTATAGGAACTAGTAATACTTTTTCATCCAGCCCTTGTTTATATGGGTCCTAAAGGCATGGTTGCCAAATCATCCTTATAACTACTCAACCATCATGAATACAGTTTCTTTATAAAATACAAACAAGACATTGACTGAATTTTGTTACCCATGGAACCTATCTAGCTTAGAAATTATAGTAATTAGAAATTATTTGTCTCACTGACACCCATGGCTGTAATTTTATGTCTGAATGGCACAGACAGCAATAGAAATGTAGTGGAAATTTTGATGCTTCCTATTAAAAAAATGTTTTTTTGTTGTTGTCTGTCCTTCTATTGAAATGCTTTGGCCTTACTGCTGCCCTAAGGACGCAACAGGGGACAAACCTCTATTGGGGGCCATTCTAACGCGGATAAAGTCAGCGCTCAAATCTTGCAAAACTTCAAGCCCATCTCTACTCTGTCCAAAATAATGTATGAAAACATATCTGTATATTTATTTTATTTTTATTAATAGGGGTAAAAAAATTAAACTTTAAATCCAATATTTTGAAATGAGAATTCATTTTCATAACAATAACATTTTTTACAATAATGACTTTCAGAATTTCAGCAGTCAACAGCAAACAGCATACTAACAGACAACAAATGAACAATACTATTCAATATAAAAAGCAGTAAAGCAGAATGGCAGCAAAATAATAGATAAAATAATGCGCTAATCCGCTTGATAAAACAAATCCAATTTGGGTACTACATAAATAAAGAAATTGACACTGACACCCATGGCTGTAATTTTATGTCTAAATGGCACAGACAGCAATAGAAATGTAGCGGAAATTTTGATCCTTCCTACTAAACAATGTTATTTTGTTGTTGTCTGTCCTTCTATTGAAATGCTTTGGCCTTACTGCTGCCCTAAGGACACAACAGGGGACAAACCTCTATTGGGGGGCCATTCCAACACGGATAAAGTCAGTGCTCAAATCTTGCAAAACTCCATGCCCATCTCTACTCTGTCCAAAATAATGTATGAAAACATATCTGTATATTCTAATTGTTTTTTTTTTTTTTTTTTTTTTAATAGGGGTAAAAACATTAAACTTTAAATCCTATATTTTGAAATGAGAATTCATTTTCATAACAATAAAACTTTTTACAATAATGACTTTCAGAATTTCAGCAGTCATACAACAAATGAACAATACCATTCAATATAAAAAGCAGTAAAGCAGAATGGCAGCAAAATAATGGATAAAATAATGTGCTAATCCACTTGATAAAACAAATTCAATTTGGGTACTACATAAATAAATAAATTAGTCTTACAACTGTCACTTTTATGACTTATTATTTTAAAATAACTTAGCAAAATAAACATATAAATTCCACTTTTTTATTGTTTTAATAACCCTGAATAACCTTAAGGTTCCATAGTGGAAAAGAGTGCGTTTAAGTAAAAACAACTTGAGCCCTACTGAGATAATTTGTAAAGCAGACGATAGTCTCCCACATTCATCATTTTAACCATTCCTTCTATATTGGCATGCACTTTAGAAATAATGCACAAAACCAATGCTGAAATGATAAATTGGACTGATTCCTTCTACATAAGCTGCCCTCCAAGCAGCAGAGAGTAGAAGGTTATGACTAGCCATAAAGAAAAAGGATGGTAATAATTAAAATTCAGCACTTAGCCAATATGACATATAGCAGATTTTACAAGTCTTTTCCTATCCTGCTGTTTTGCTTCTTCCTCTTCATATTGCTTTTCCTTTCCCTGTCCGGATAGCATAGCTTTATTCCCCCCCTCCTCTTCAAGTCTCCTATTTTATATGTCAAAGCTGTTTTTAATTCCTATATTTTATTTTCTTCAAGAAATATGAAAATAATTCGGGGAATAGTTAAATGATATTATAAATCTGGTTTGTCCTGTAAAAGGATCATCTTGGTAAGTGAGATAGAGAGCCAAATGACAGATTCACAATGTCATAGATAAAACATGCCACGACAAAACATATATTATACAGAACATTGATTATTATCTCAAAACCAAGCATTTGTTTTCTATCATATTGCTGTTAATTATACAATATTTAAAATAAATATTAAAAAACAATTTGTGAATAGTTAAAAAGAAGTAATTTGTAAGGCTGCATGCACACTAGCATTTTTTGTTAGGCCCCTAGCAGCTCATATTAGCATTTTTTTCTGCTCCTAGAAGGTAAATAGTGTTATCCTATGTGCCCATGCACACTGCCTTAGGCTATTAGCGTTTTTTGAGCCTCAGTGTCTAGGAGCAGAAAAAAAATGTTTTTGTAGGGTTTCTTAGAGCGTTTTTCCACCAAAAATGCTGCAAAATGCTCCTAAATGCTAGTAATATCATTTTTTCCCTTTTTTTTTTTTTTTTTTTAAAGGAACTGTAAAAACACTAAAAAAACACTAACGTTTTTAAACTTTCCTAAACTATACTAAAATCCTACTACAAAAAGCTATTGCCAGCATTTTTTTCCAACATTTTTTTTAGCTTAAAAAGTAACGTTTATGAAAGTTTTTTTTTTCCCTTTTATGACGCAACAGCTACACAGCTTCGCTTCAGAAGTTCAAGGAAGATTACATAAACTTTAACAGGGAAAAGAACACTTAGAGCCCCTTTCACATGGGCGTTTTGTTTGTCCATTTTTCATGCATCCGTTGACGGATGAAAAACGGACCTCAATCTTTCCCTATGGAAAAACAAACCTTTTTTTTTACTGTAATGACCATAATCCAGATCATTCACACTTGCATCATTGTCAACGTCTTATTATGTGTTAAGGCATATTACAATCAAGTAGCTTATTCATGTTCAATGGGATAGAAGTGCACCTAATACATGAAAAAATGGACTTGACCCTTTCTGAACTCAGAGCACCATGACACAAGGCATGTAATTTGCTCACTACTGTTGTGCTTAAGGATGACATGCCAAGGGAATGACACATATGTGTTACCACATGCTGTGCAGTAAATTAGGCATTTAAGAGCAATACTGCAATGCACAAGTCTTAATGGACCTTTATAGATTTGTAACTGCATGTAGCTGGTCAGGATTGGATAAACCATTAAACAAAATAAGCATGTGCTTAAGACACCGATGGAAGGGGGCACCATGGAGTTTTCCCTCTAGCTATCATGTCCTAAAAAGCATCACCCCTGTATCCTGTTGTGATATGGAGATGATCTTGAAGTTAACCACTTAAGCCCTGGAAGATTTTACCCCCTTCCTGACCAGGGTTTTTTTTGCGATTTTTTACTGCATGACTTTAACGGACAATTGCGCGGTCGTGCGACGCTGTACCTAAATGAATTTGATGTCCTTTTTTTCCCACAAACAGAGCTTTCTTTTGGTGGTATTTGATCACCTGTGCAATTTTCTGATCATGCGCTATAAACAAAAAAATAGCATAAATTTTGCAAAAATAACAATATTTTTCACATTTTTTTATATGAAATTCCCCAAAAAAATGTAAAAATCAAAATTTTTTAACATTTTCGGCCAATTTGTTTTATGCTACATATGTTTGGTAAAAAAAAATCGCAAAAAGCCTATTTTGATTGGTTTGTGCAAAAGTTATCGCGTTTACTAACAAAGGGAAAGATTTTTGTCATTTTTGGTGTTTTTTTTTTAACGAGTAATGGCGGCGATCTGCCCGCTATTGGCTCACAAGCCAGTGACAGGCTAGTGACGTACCCGTACGTCACTTTGCCTGGCCGGGGCTGACGGCAACCGGTTAAAGAGGCACAGCACACCTCTGCTGTATTTTAAATTTAATTCAGGTGCAGTTTTATTTCTAAGAATTCTAAGACAATTTCTCAGTTCTTTTAGATAATTAGTGTAGCAATACTCCCAAGGGAGCTGCAGATGACAGGTTCCCCTGGTTTACCACTAGCAACAACAGAACATTCAGACATGTTTCCAAGTGATTTTACCTCAGACAAGGACCAGTTCAGTTTCTTTGGTTTTTTAGGTTTTATTAGGAACTTGGATAGGAGAAGGGAGGAGTGGGATACTCCAACAGAACTAAACTATGCACAATGAGCAGGGACGATCTGATGAATGCTGATTAACGCTGGTTAAATGCTGATTAATGCTGGTTGAGCTAGCCACGGCTAGGCCGCTTACTGTACTTCACCTTTGACTGTGAAAGAGTCATATTAACTTCCTAAGGTACTCCTTTCCTGAGGTAGCTGACTTTAATAGTAGACTGCACTGCTGAGCAACTTCAGGGCCCTTCCTGGCGACCCCTTTTTACCCCTAATCTTCAGGGCTTCACAACTTGGAACCCCCTTTACTACAACACACTGGCTCCTTGATCCCCTTGACCTCTCTGGAGTGGTCCCCTCTCTTAGACAGACCGCTGGGCAGGTGCTTAAGTACTCACAATACTGTTTTTTCCAGAAGAATCCTGCCCAGCAGCTCCACTTGGTCAGCACACACTGGATCCTCTGCAGCAAAGCTCAACCCCTGGTTCCTAGGCCGACTGCCTGGACCCCCTTCCTCAGCAACAGCAGGAGAGACAACCGTCACTCTCCTCCTGGGACCTAGCTTCCAGCCCAAAGACCCCCTGTCACATGCTCCCCTCAGATTTATTTCCAATCCCAGGATGCATTGCAGCAATGCCCACCCACTGGGACAATCATAAACCCTGGTGTGCTATTGGCTAGGTTTCCTCCACTACCAAACAAGGTCCCTCATTGGATACAGTGGGGAGACTCCCCAGACTCAACAGAACACACCTGGAAACATGTGACAGGCTAACTGACAGATCAGACCCTCCCGATAAGCAGAACAGGGTCACAAATATATATTTACCTAGCACCTACCTAGGAGGGTGCTACATTAGTCCATTGTATTTAAGTATAAAATCCTTGTTTCCCCTTTGCCCTGAACTAGCCACAGATGTATACTTACCGAGATCGGACTGCTGCAGCCTCCATTGTTTATTTACATTTCCACAAGACCTGTCTCACACAGCCACATAGACTTTTATGGGGCTTGTCTACCTATGTCTCCCAAATACATTTTCAAGCCTCTATTTCACTTTCAGCACTTGATATGTTGTCAATTGAGCAATGGAGGGGCCAACGGGAGTTTTCCCTTAACCGCTTGCTGACCGTATACTGTACTTATATGGAGGTAAAGCGGCTCCCCTGTACAGAATCTCATACCTGTATGTGATTCTGCACTTCCGGGTCTAGGGTGGGTATGCGCGCCGGCGGCGACCTGGTCCCGCTGTGATTGGACACAGCAGGAGCCAGTCATTAAGTCCGGTGGACGCGATGTCCGCTGGAACTGGCCGATCATTTGGGAGACAGGCAGATCACCGTTTTGTGACAAGGGAAGTCAATGATCTTGTGTTTCTGCTAAGCAGGAACTGGATCTCTGCCTTCCCACAGTACAAGCACCCCCCCAAATAGTTAAGGCCCATAAACAAGATAAGAAAGAAAGTAAAATTTTCTACTACAAACGATCTGTCGTTATTCTGATCGTTGACATAGTGCTTTTAACAGCCGATTCCGACTTTTCAGACAATAAAAACTGAATGTGCAGGCTATAAAAATTTTTATCGTACGTGAACATGACGTCCGATTTTCATTTATTTAGTTCAGTTTTTGTCTGAAAAAAATCGTAAGAGCAAGACTACGCATGCTCAGAAACAAAACAATACATACAAAACAATTCAACACATTATATCACTTCTGAAGTTGTATTCTGTCGTACAAAATTTTTCGTATGTTGAGTAAACTCTTCACTTTAGATATGTGATTAGAATGCAACAAAAAACAGACAAATATTCATCCAATAATCTGATTTGTGTGTACAAGGCTTTAGCAAGCACTCCCTAGTAACACATTTAACCCTTTGATCTCCTCTGATGTTAACCCTTCCCAGCCAGTTTTATTAGAACAGTAACAGTGCAAATTTTTAACACTGATCACTGTATTAGTGTCACTGGTCCCAAAAAGTGTCACTTAGTGTCAAATTTGTCCGCCGCAATGTCACAGTCCCTATAAGCCGCTGATTGCCGCCATTAATAGTAAAAAAAAATAAAAATTCCATAAATCTATCCCACAGTTCGTAGATACTATAACTTTTGGGCAAACCGATCTAAATACGCTTATTGGGTTTTTTTTTTTTTTTTTTTACCAAAAACATGTAGCAGAATACATATCGGTCTAAATAATGAAGAAATTCGATTTTTTTTTTTCATTTTTATTGGATAGGTTTTATAGCAGAAAGTAAGAACTATAGTTTTTTTTTTCAAATTGTCAGGTTTTTATGTTTCTAGCGCAAAAAATAAAAATCCACAGAGGTGATGAAATAACACCAAAGGAAAGCTCTATTTGTGGGGAAAAAAGAACATACATTTTTATTTGTGTACAGCATCGTATGACCATGCAGTTGTCAGTTAGAGTAACGCAGGGCCGTATCGCAAAAAAATGGCCTAGTCATGAAGGGTAGCAAAAAAAAGGACATACATTTTTATTTGGGTACAGCATAGGCATGACTGCGCAATTGTCAGTTAAAGTAACGTAGTGCCATATCGCAAACAAATGGCCTGGTCATGAAGGGTGGGAAAAAAAAGGACATACATTTTTATTTGGGTACAGCATAGCATGACCACGCAATTGTCAGTTAAAGTAACGTAGAGCCATATCACAAAAAAATGGCCTGGTCATGAAGGGTGGTAAACCTTCCGGAGGGCAAGTAGTTATAGATCTGCCCCAGTGGCTGATATAGAAAAGTATTGGTAATGCTGAATTGGTTAAAGTAAGCAGGCTATAGGAGTTTGCTATGCATTCTTCATTATTCTTTTTTTTTTTTATGCGTTCTTACTTTCTATACAGTGACATTGTGATCCAATTTTGTAGTCTGGATGCCCTCACATCCAAATATCATGCTTTCATTTCCCTCAAGAAAATGAAAAGCAAAACTCACCAATGTCACACATCAAATTTCAATTGTTTATCTAGCGGACAGGCTCAGTATACTGGGTAAATGGTTATGCAATCTTTTAAAATATTCGCTCTAATTCTGCCAGCAAGGCTGTTTTGATTTCACTGTTGCCCATGGCAAGGTCTACAGCATACAACATAAGGAAGTAAGCTATGCCAACAGAAAGATATCAGCTATAGGGAGAAAAGAATCAGTTGGCCTATGTTCATACTAAAACAATATTTCAAGTCAATTATAATTACTGATACAGTCCCATCAGTACTGAAATATGAAGCAACCCCGTGCTTAAGCTAAAATGCCCCAGAAAAACGACATTAGTAAAAGAAGAGTGTAATGCCCCCCAAAGTCTCCTGGAGACTCTTCTGGAAGTGTCAATCTCCTGTGTACCCCACAGCCCTCAGTGATTTTAAATACTGTAGTGACATGGAGGTGGGTTTGAAGGTAAAGGAACACAGCGTACCTATACTGTTTTCATTCAGGTATAGCTAGGGTCATTCAGAACTTCTACATAGGTAGTCAGAATTTTGAAAAAAATGTCTCCTTAGAGTAAATAGGCATATCCAAATAAACAAATAAGAACTCCTAGGCCAGTGATGGCGAACCTTGGCACGCTAGATGTTTTGGAACTACATTTCCCATGATGCTCTTGCTCTCTGTAGTGTAGTTGAGTATCATGGGAAATGTAGTTCCAAAACATCCAGGGTGCCAAGGTTCGCCATCACTGTCCTAGGCTATGCCATATCTTCCATGGAAGGCCTGTAAGTGAATGCCCTAACCAATGGATGTTTCATTTCCTATCGCTCTCATTGTTTCTTTCATTTTGCCTTCAGGAATGAAAGAAAATCCCTCTGTATGCTGGGGGTTACTAGAGTCCTAGCTTACATGGGGCTATGGATCTGGCAATACTGATGTACCAACTCAACAAATGAAAATGAAAACACATAAAAATCAAATATTTTAGATGCTTACTAGCAGTTTTATTCCACTCTATTAATTGCTTTTGTAATCACTTGCAATATGCATCAGAACTTTCTAAAAAATGTAACAACTCTAGGAGCCCTCTCCTAATAACCCTCTTCTCTTCTGGAACAATGTAATTACTTTCTGTGCTGAACCCCTCCCAGACCATGTTTTGGAGGGGCAAATGGAAATACCATAGAGTGACAGCTCTGAATCTGCTGGGGCTGCTGACATGTCATTTAAGATGGCGGTGCACATCAGCAATCTCAGGTTTTTTGGTGTCTATATAAGGGGGGCTTTTACAGGTACATTAAAAATGAATACAACGTAAATTATATTTTAGAAACATTTTTGCTGAAATGAATAGTCTACAACAGAGGCTTTTGGAAAGATAAATTCACCTTTGGGAACATGTTTTACCTGTTTTTAGGGTGGAACATTTAACATGTCCCTGCTCCTGCAGCTGCTTCCCAATTCTGCACCCCCTTCCTTTGACAACATATTAGGGATCTTCTCCCCGCACCCACTTTTACTGTTTGAAAAGAGAATGGCTGTGTGGGGCTCTGCCCACACGGTTGCGTCATTCAGTCACAGAGATCTTTAAAGGAATAAACTACAAGTACCAACTGCCTTTACGGCTGACAGCTTGTAGTTCTCAATGAACTACCAGGGCACTGTTGAGTGCTCTAGATAGTTTATTTATTCTTCCTGTCATTGTGTAACTGCCTGCCCATACAAGGTTTGAGCAAACAGCTTACGCTGACAGTCTGCAGGAGCTCTGCATTGCACAGCTTTCCAGGCCCCTTTAAAAAAATGTAAATGCACATTTTTGTAACTGCAAAAAAAATATGCTTTTATTATTATTATTTTTTTTTTTAAGGTGAACTTATTTTTTAAGCTCCCAGCTCTGAAAATGTGTTGTTTGGAAATGCAGTGACAAACTCAAACTAAGTGCTTTGCCATAAATGGTGTGAATTTCACCATAATCTGATTTTAAAAACCCAATTAGGTTCATGCCATTCAAGTATGTGTGATTTTAATGAAAAATCCCTTGAATTGAATTGGGTTTTTGGAAGTAAATATAGGATAGTTGAAAAACACTCATTTAGTAAACCGACCCCTGTGTCTATTTTAGCCTTTTTCAACCAGGGTGCCTTGAGGTTTCTTCAGGGATGCCTTGGCAAAATGCCTAAAATTTGTCTTAGAATAGTATACAGACTGGTTGGTGGATGAAACCTACCTTTTAGTTACACAAAGACACAGGTTTTCATTGTATACCATAACAGCCTTCTATCTGCCAATCTCCTAACAACCAAAGACATCATCAGCTGATAAGGAGGATGTCAGTTGCCTGAAAATCATCCTTGTTTGACCCTCCCTTGCCCTTCTCCATCAGCTTTGGGGGTCTCAAAACTGAGGGAGAAGAGAAATATTGGAATACTAGTCTGTACCAGTGTGCAAAATTGGATTTGCTTTTGAAGAGTAAATCGCCTCGAACCTTGGGTGTCCTACATGTATTGATGTTGCTGCGTTGGGAGCCTCAAGACTATCCATAATTTTGGAGGGTGCCTCAAGATTGTCTATAATTTTAAAGGGTGCCTTAACTGAAAAAAGGTTGAGAAACACTGATCTATTTTTAACTGCATGCTTCAGTTTATCCTAATGCAAGATATACAGTAGGTATATTTAACTGCATATATTAGGTTTATTGGCTAAATCCCATGTGTGGAATTTGCTCTTGATCAATCTCTGTTTTTAATACTATCCCTATGATTTGTTATAATGAATTAATCAGACAGCATATCACAAGGAAAAAACATTATTCCCTTGCTATAACATTTTTACATTACTGTTAATCTTCATTACACAGAAAAGTAAGATACTTCAAAACAGCACAAGCATTGTAAAAGATAGCCTTGGATTCATCTCAGCTTCTGTTTTCCTTCAAACAGGTAAAATATATTTTCTTTATCTTTTAAACTCACTAATGCATTACAACTGACCTGGAGACCAGTAAAAGAAGTACTCTATGCTGGCTTAGAATGATAACATTGTCTTGTTCTGTAAGCAAAAAATCTTCAAATGTCCTCTAAGATCCACTTTAAGGAGAATTTATCATATTTTATTGCATAGGATTTCTTGACTTAAAAATAAATAAATAAAATGAATGTTTTTACATTTTATCTATCAATGTATTTTGAAAGCTGCTAAATAAATAATATTTCATATTAATATTTCATATTTACCATTTTCATGACATGCTACTCAGCATTTCAACCGCTTTGCACATCTTTGACTACTAGACTTACTTTCTCTTGTACAACATGGCCCCAATTTTACTCCTTCCCCCTATGCTGTTTTCTTTTTGGCTGACCTGGAGACTAGCAGTTTATAAAGAAAAATGCAGGCAAGGAGAGCACAACACAACACTCTTAAGGGTGTATCTATAAACTTTTCCATATCAATTTGCATGTATGTTCATTCTGTGCGAAAGAGGCAAAAAAAAAAAAGTTTTTACACCGTTTCCTATGCTGAATGAATGCCTTTTTGATATATTAAAACAGAATCTCCTGCATTTGACCATTAGATGGCGCTAAGTACAATAGCAATTTTCTAAGATACTTAGCTCCATCTAGAGGTAAAATCTGAATATTTCTAATTTAAATCAAAGAAAAACATTATTCTAGCACAGAAAATAGCCTAATACCATTCTCACAGAATGAACGTACATGCACTTCTACTGGGCGAATTGCTGCACAATTTTTAAATAAATAAACCCCTTTCTGCCAGAAACCACAAGGAAACCACAGTAGCTTAAAACTGAAAAATAAGGGTTTACTTTGTTTGTGTGACAGACAGTTCTTTCCTTCGTAGAGATGCTGTATTATGGGTTTCTGTTGAAATGTGTGATGCTGTTGAAGCTCCATCAGCAACACATCTGGCTTCTAAATATAAGGTCACTGGTTCAAATCCCTAAAGTGCTATATTTATGTAGATCCCTGATATAATATGCTTGTTCCAATCCCTAGTCATTCACAAAAATGGCAAGAGAGGGGTATTAAAAAATACACTTGATATAAGGCATTGACAAAACCATGTCAATTCTAGGGCTTCCCACATACAAGTCAGCAGTTCACATGGCTCATCGTTACAGCTTAATGGCTAGAGCTAAGTAAATCCATATTCACATTTTAGTGAATGCTAAGGGATGGCTATAAATATAACACACAGGGGGTTTACATAGACATGACACTTTGGGTTATTTGAGCTTTCTAGCTATCTTACACTTGCAAGGCAGGTATGTCACTGAGTGAGCTATGTGAGCCTTTTTCTCTGGCTGCTCAACAGAATGTTTACAATACTGTACCTCAACAAAGAAAATAAAAAGCTGTAAAATCTATAAAAGATCTATAAAAACAATTAAGCAGTAACCTACTTCCTCCATCTGCTGGTTACAAATTCTATGGGGTAACAGACCTAAAAAATAGTAGCCCAAGCTGGTAATATATTAGTGCTAGCAGTCACTCTACAAGGAACGCCGGTAACTTAGATAATATACAGGTGCGTCTCATAAAATTAGAATATCATCAAAAAGTTAATTTATTTCAGAAATTCTATTCAAAAAGCGAAACTCATATATTTGATAAAAATGCATTACCCACAGAGTGATATTTTTCAAACATTTCTTTCTTTTAATTTTGATGATTATGGCTTACAGCTCATACAAACCCAAAATTCAGTATCTCAGAACATTAGAATATTACATAGGACCAATAAAAAAAAAAATATAGAAATGTTGGCTTACTGAAAAGTATGTCCATGTACAGTATAGTATGCACTATATAATTCTTTTGCATGAATTACTGCATCAATGTGGCATGGCATAGAGCTGATCAGCCCGTGGCACTGCTGAGGTGGTATGGAAGCCCAGGTTGCTTTGATAGTGGCCTTCAGCTTATCTGCATTGTTGGGTCTGGTGTCTCTCCTCTTCCTCTTGACAATACCCCACAGATTCTCTATGGGGTTTAGGTCAGGCGAGTTTGCTGTCTAATCAAGCACTGTGATACCATGATCATTAAACCAGGTATTGGTACTTTTGGCAGTGTAGGCAGGTGCCAAGTCCTGCTGGAAAATCAGCATCTCCATAAAGCTGGTCAGCAGAGGGAAGCATAAAGTGCTGTAGAGTTTCCTGGTAGAGAGCTGCGCTGACTTTGAACTTGATAAAACACAGTGGACCAACACCAGCAGATGACATGGCTCCTCAAATCATCACAGACTGGAAAATTTTGCATTTCATTTGGAAATCAAGGTCCCAGTCTGGAGGAAGAGCAGAGAGGCACAGAATCCAAGTTGCATGAGGTCCAGTGGGAAATTTCCACAGTCAGTGAAGATTTGGGGAGCCATGTCATCTGCTGGTGTTGGTCTACTGTGTTTTATCAAGTCCAAAGTCAGCGCCACCCTCTACCTGGAAATTCTAGAGATTTTCATGCTTCCCTCTGCTGACCAGCTTTATGGAGATGCCGATTTCACTTTCCAGCAGGACTTGCCACCTACTAACACTGCTAAAAGTACCAATACCTGGTTTATTGATTATGGTATCACTGTGCTTAAATGGCCAGCAAACTCGTCTGACCTAAACCCCATAGAGAATCTGTGGGGTACTGTCAAGAGGAATATGAGAGACACCAGACCCAACAATGAAGATGAGCTGAAGGCCACTATCAAAGCAACTTGGGCTTCCATAACACCTCAGCAGTGCCACAGGCTGATCGCCTCCATGCCACCCCGCAGTGATGCAGTAATTCATGCAAAAGGAGCCCTGACAAAGTATTGATTGCATACTATACTGTACATGGACATACTCTTCAGTGACCAACATTTCTGTAATGAAATATATCACTCTGTGTGTAATGCATCTATATAAAATATGAGTTTTACATTTTGAAATTAATTACTGAAATAAATAAACTTTTTGATGATAGTCTGCTCCTGTACATCCTCAAGACCAGTAGCATCTAAACCAAAGTAGTATCTAAACCAAAAACCAAAAATTTAGTATATTGTAGTTTGGCAGTCCTTTAAGCGCAACTCCACTTTTGTTGAGAAAAAAAAACATTCCCCTCTGTGTGATCTATGTACATTGTAAGGATTATAAATTAGTTGCAGGTTCCTACCTTTTGTTATCATGAAGAAATCACTGTTTGTTCCTCTGTGCTCCTGTGAGTCTAATGGGAGTTATCAATCAGCTGTGTACCTTCAAGGCACTAATGAGGAAAGCTGCTGGGCCTGCATCCCTTTAGAGGTGATTTCCTATTTTCAATATGTCACTAAAAATGACATTTTTGTTGCAGGGGATGCCGGAAATCTGACTTGAATCTTAGTCAGACCTTTGGGAAAATCAGTGAGCCAATCACACAAGCAGGAAATAATGTTTCTGGGGTGTGGTCAGTATACATTCTGTGTACAGAACACTTCCAATTAGCCATATTGCTTTTTTAGAAAATTACAGTGGCTGCAGATTGAAAAGGAAAGGTCATTTTTAATTACATTCAATTACAATACGACTTGTGTAGCAATTGTATACGCTATATTGTTTTTTCTTTATGTGGTATTTTTTTCCCCCACGAAAGTGGAGTTACCCTTTAAATGTAGTGGCTCCATCTGTTTTCTTTTTTTCCATTTTTTTTTGCTTGATAATTCTGCAAAACATAAAGCCCCGTACACATGTACCGATTGTCGGCCGTAAATATTCGGCCAATGACCGATCGGCCGATTGTAGGCTTGTTAGTATGATGCTTTCGACAGCCGACAGCGCATTTTCGGCTGAACAGAATCTGTTGTGCAGGCATTAAAATTTTTGTTGGCCAACACCAGAACGGCCGATTGTTCGCCAGTCAGTACAGAATTTGGCCGACAAACAGCCGATTAGCAAGACTGGGCATGCTCAGAGAAGAAAAAAGACAAGGAAAGTTAACCATCACATGACATCACTTCTGCAGTCGGCTGTTGTTGGCCGACAAAATTCATGTGCAGTCTTTTACAGTTTTCAGCCGACAGGACAGCCCTGGACAAAAGACGGCCGATCGTTCGGCCGACGATCGCTACGTGTGTATGGGGCTTAACACACTTTCTGGTACTTTGTGGTTATGCTCACTTCTCCACTGTGCAGCCATAGTTGTCACACAGACTGGACTTTGATAATGTCTGCCTTTGTTCATCTCCATTACATAGTGGATTGATGGGATTAGACATTGAGAAAACAATGATAAGATTGTTTTTGTTTTCTTTTCAGCTCATGGGAAATGACAAGGACCCTGTATATGTGACAGGATGAACTGATATTTTCTGTACTTGGTAAAAATGTTCTAAG
This sequence comes from Pelophylax lessonae, assembly GCF_965119305.1. Classification (NCBI taxonomy): domain Eukaryota; kingdom Metazoa; phylum Chordata; class Amphibia; order Anura; family Ranidae; genus Pelophylax; species Pelophylax lessonae. The sequence goes on from NC_138769.1 coordinate 200,735,525, forward strand.
CCTGAAATATGAAAAATAATGCAGCCACCACATCCAGGGACTAATAAACTGCAATTTTTTGTTTTCACATTTAGATACGTTTTAACTCACTCAATACAAGGGGTCACAGATAATATAAGCAATGCCATGGAAAAATTCCAGATACTGTAGGTGTGCTACAGGAGACGTGAGAGACTGCTGCCCTGATGCTCTGCTCAAAACTTGTTTTTTCATATGATCTCCGGGTCTGGTTGCAGATTTAAAAAAGCCTGTCTTCGCTTGTCACAATGACGATGATGATGAAATGATGAAAATACTGTAGATTAAAGGGTAACTCCACTTTCGTGGGGATAAAAATAGCAAAAAGGAAATAATATAGCATATACAATTACGAGACAAATCATATTGAATGTTATTAAAAATTACCTTTCCTTTTCAATCTGCAGCTCTGTAATTTTCTTTAACCACTTCCCGCCCTATAGGCAAATGATGGCAGAAAGGTGGTTGCATTATCTTGACCGGACGTCATATGATGGTGGCAGGATAATGCACTCTGTGCAACCCCCGGGGGGCGCGAAGAGCGGCGATCGGTGATGCGGCGTCTTACTCTGATGTAGGCTCTTTACCATGTGACCAGCTGTGTCCAATCACAGCTGGTCACATAGTAAATAGGAAGTGCCGTTGATCAGCTTTCCTCAGTTCGTGCCTGACAGGCACGAGTAGAGGAGAGCCGATCTGGTGCTCTCCTGACGGGGGGGAGGGGGGTCTGCACTGGTAATCAGAGCATTGATTACCAGTGCAGACCCTTGGGGAGGTACCACTAGAACCACCAGGGATGCCCACCCATGACCCCAGGGATGCCCACCATGGCCACCAGGGATGGCAATCAGGGCTCAGGGAGCCCGCCAGTGCCCTCCTCATCAGTGCTGCCCACCAGTGCTCTCCCAATCAGTGCTGCCCACTAGTGCCCATCATTGCCATCTATCAGTGCTGCCCACTAGTGCCCATTATTTCCCATCAGTGCCGCCCATCTGTGCCGATCAGTGCCACCTATCAGTGCCACATATCAGTGCCCATCAGTGCCCACTGCCGCCTATCAGTCCCCATCAGTGCAGCCTATCAGTGCCCATCATTGCCACCTATCAGTGCCCATAAATGCCGCCTATCAGTGCCCAGCAGTGCCGCCTATCAGTGCCCACCAATGCTGCATATCAGTGCTACCTATCGGTGCCCATCAGTGCTGCCTATCAGTACCGCATATTAGTGCCACCCCATCAGTGCCACCCCATCAGTGCCTCCTCATCAGTGCCTGTCAGTCTGCCCTTATCAGTGCTCATCAGTGCAGGAAAAAACGTATCTATTTACACAATTGTATAACATAAACAAAAAAAAACGTTTTTTTTTCAAACTTTTTTATTTGTTTAGCAAAAAAGAAAAAACCTTGCGGTGATCAAATACCACCAAAAGAAAGCTCTATTTGTGGGAAAAAAATGACATAAATTTGGTTTAGGTACAGTGTTGCATGACCGTGCAATTGTCATTCAAAATGCAACAGCGCTAAAAGCTGAAAATTGGCCTGGGCAGGAAGGGGGTGAAAGTGCCCAGTATTGAAGTGGTTAAAGTGCAATGCGATATGGCTACCTGGAGGTGTTCTGTATACAGAATGTGTACAAAGCGCCCCCATAAATCTAATTTCCTGCTTGTGTGATTGGCTCACTGATTTTCTCAGAAGTCTACACTAAGATACTAGTCAGATTTTTGGCATCCCCTACAACAAAAATGTCATTTTTCTCCCAAAAGAAAATAAGGTCTAAAGGGATGCAGACCCGGCAATTTCCCTCATTAGAGCCCTGATTCCGCAGCAGCTGGTTGATAATTATGAAACCACTCCCATTAGACTCACTCACCACAGGGGCACAGAGGAACAAACTGTGATTTCTTCAGAATAACAAAAGGTAGGAATCTGCAACAAAGTTTTTTAAAACCCTTGCAATGTACAGAGATCACCCAGAGGGGAATGTTTTTTTCTCAACAAAAGAGGAGTTACGCTTTAAAAGGGCCACACTCCAGTCTGCGCTCTTCTGAGTTACTTTACTAGATCATCCATAAAATATATGCAGCCATAGTGCATCCACCCAAGACAAAAACATCTCCTCCTCCACTCCTATGTTATAGAAATGGTTAGAGATTGGGTACATGCTACAATAGACTCCTAATGATCACTGCTTTTACACTCCCTTTACAAATAAATGCTCCCCCATTGGGAATGCTGCCATATTTGACATTGATTTTAGCTAAATCTATTGTAAAAGATCAGAGTAAAAAATACATTAAGAAAAAGGCATAGGCACTAGGCAGTACCAAAAAAGTTAGAAAGTGTTTAAAAATTGTTTAAATAAACCAAAACATTTACCTAAAAGAAGCCATTGTAATTGATATTTTCCTTCATTTACTGCTGTGGTCAGAGGGCAGCATAATAATGGGCCCCATGTTGCAGGCAGCAGGGCATGTTGGGTGAATGTACCCAGGGCTGCTGTTAGAAATCGCGGGGCCCCGTACAGACTACCTGGCAGGGCCCCCGCAAGAAAATATTAAAGATATATGTAGCTAAAATTACAACAAAATCACTATTATCAGACACAAAAATAACATAACTCGCATAATTCCTGCTAAATCTAAAAAAAAAAAAATGTTAAATAAAAAAGAAGATGAGATGAGAAAAATATACAGGCTGGGCAGTTGGAGCTCAGTGATCAGAGAGACAGAGAGAGAGAGAAACAAAGTTAAAATTTACAAATAAACTCCTGAGCAGAGATAAGTGCTGGGAGGGGGGGCCACACAGAGAGGGGGATTAATGAGGGACGACTGTCTCTTTCTCAACAGATAAAAGCTGATAGCAGAAAGAGGGACAGATCAGATTCAGGTGCTGGAGGAATATTTCTGTATTTGTTGTCCTTCACTAGTCCCCCTCTCTGTGTGGGCCCCCCTGTGTGCTCGGGCCCCCTACACGAGGGCTGGTGGTCCCCCCCTATCAACGGCCCTGAATGTACCTCACAAGGCAGTAGGGTTGGTGCCAGCTTATCTATGAGTATACAGCAATGAACAATTATGAACCTTCTAATGATTTCCTAATGACTTTCTAGTGGCCAGTACCTACCTGGTGCCATCATTTACTCCCTATGCATGGCTACATGTCACATATGTCGAAGAATAAATGGGATTGTGTGACAATTTAATAAGTAAGACTTAGCAACTATAGATGTAGATGGGTAGATGTAGTGTCATTATATAAAGAGTAAGCATCCCTAAAACTTTATTACTTTTGGATAGAGTATGGAAGGGTTAGAATCTCTGTTTTTATTTCTGTCTAAGTAGAGTCGCTCTCCCTAATTGTTCTGGTGACCAACATTAAAAAGGTAGAAAAAAAGGTAAATCCAAAATATTTTATTTGTCATCTAAAAGTAAGGGGAAATCCCCAAATGGGGACCCCTTTTCTAGTAACAACTGTCTAATAGGGGAATCTGCCTTACTTTTGGAGGATTTTCTCTCTCCTTTCCCTACATTATCCAAAAAAAATGTGGCTATGCATACACTTAAAATTGTTGATACATAGGTCAATCATGCCTAAATCTATTTACAATGTACTGCCTCGGTTTTGGGGCAAAAAAAGGGCTTTTGAGGCTACCTAAAGCCCAAGTGTTATTTTTCTTTTTCAGCACTAGGGTAGCTATATTCAATAAGAAGTGTCCCTTGTGTAAGTGGCTGCTGAAACCTGAAGTTCTCTACCCCCCAGGTATGTACTGATGCTGCAGGGGTTAATACAGCTACTGCACCTGCCATAGGTGCTTGTCAAGAGTGCTGACTGTGCCCACCTTTTCCACTCCCTCCTCCATTCATAGAAGCTTTAATTACCCAAAAGCACTTTTTTTTGGGAGAGACAGACCTTTCATTTATCCACTCATCCTCCATTTATAGAGCGCTTCTCATTTATGATGGTGGGTGAGCAGAGGTCTCTGGATTTCTACTAAGACAAAAGCCACCAGTATAAGGACCACGTCTCAATTAATGTAGATACTATGCCTTGTGACAGTAAAAAAAAAAAATAAAAAACATGAACTTAAAGTGTTGCTAAACCTACAACAGTAAAATCAGTCTGTATGTGCAGTAAAGCATACTTCCTATACTCACTGTGGAATCTACGGGGTTAATCCTCTGCATTATGTAAAAAGGCTGTTTGATCATGTCTTCACTGATCCCCCCCTCTTTTACTGTCCCCAATCCATTTCCTGATAGAACGGAGCCCTAGGAGTCACTCTGCACATGCTCAGTTCGGTGTGTATTGCTAGGGAGTTATTTTTTCTTTTTTGTTTGGAAGTGTGCATGTGATTAGTACAGGGCCAATCAGCACTGTCCTGACAGAGGGTCAGGGGTCATGTAGCCTCATAGGACGATCAGGGGAGAATGAAAACTTATCCTACAAGCTTTAACCAGACACTGATAGACATCACAAGACTGCTATATACTTCTGATGAGAAAAGGTATTTAACAGTTTATATTTACTAAAATAATTGCATTTCCATGTTCTGTGTACTGGGGGAGACCAGATATGGGGATGCAGGGTCCTGGGTTTAGTAACACTTTAAGCACTAATATCCATTAGGTGACAACCAAATATAAGCAGTTAAAAAGAGTTTCCAATGCCTACATTTGCACGTTGAGACAAAAATAATACAATCATAATGCTTTTATAAGCAAAAACATGAAGGTATATGAATTGCCCTTCATTTTAAGAAAATTACATTAAAAGACATTTAGTTCTAACAAAATAATCAAAAAAGGTTTGCTGCTAAAAGATTAAAGCCTTTACACACAATAGAAACTTGAAAAAAGAAGCTTTTAACATCCATGGTACTTTAAAATCCAAACAATTACTACAGTTTTCATTCTGACATCTGACCTTGCTTTTCACTATTCAAATTCCACTCTTCCATTGATCGCATAATAAAACAAACCGTCAGATTTGTTCAAATTAAAATGTAACCTTTTTAAGGTGTCTGGCTGCAGAATAATACAAGCCAGTTATTTGTTTCTAGCCTTTCAATAAATTTCACCACTAACCAGATTTGACACGAGGATCTTTATCCCGGGTCTAAACTACGTGGATGATTTTATTTCTATGCTTCTGAGCAATTTAACTTTTTGCTGACCACCACCTAAAGAAGTGATTGTTAGAAGGAGTTAAATTGCTAGAAGTATGCGATTTAAATTACGCCCATTGATTCAGCTATAATTTCTTAAAATAATATATTAGTGCAATGAAAATCTCAGGGGTCTGCTTCGCAGACAGTGGCGACGGAGTTCCAGCTAATTGAGATGTTGACTGAGTCCATAAAAGCTGACTCTGGTGAATGCCTGTGTAAATGATGAAAGTCTATTTGTAAATTATCATACCAGCTGAGGTCCAATTATAAATTGGATAGATAAGGGAATGATGTAATTACAGAATAAACACAAGCCTGCTAAAGGCACATGATCAAGATTACCTATAATGCTGTTATTGGTTTTGTGATGTGCAAGTGGCTTTGACATTTGTATGCTAGACCAGCCATTTTCAACCAGGGTGACAAGACACCCCGGGCCTTCAGGTTTCCAAAGCGGTGCCTTGGAAAAAATGCCTAAAAACTGCCCAAAACTTGTATACCAGCCAGCTTTTTTTTTTTATTACAGGTACTTATATAGCACTATTAATTTATGCAGCATTATATATATATATATATATATATATATATATATATATATATATATATATATATAATGTACATTCATATCAGCCCCTGCCCTCAAGGAGCTTACAATCTAAGGTCCCTAACTCACATTCATACATACACATACTAGGACCAATTTACCTACCAGCATGTCTTTGGAGTGTTGGAGGAATCCCACACAGGCATGGAGAACATGCAAACTCAAGGCACGTAGTACTGTGTTTGGGATTCGAACCGATGACCCTAGTGCTGTTAGATGAAAGTGCTAACCTCTTTTCCATTGTGCTGCCCCATTGCACAAAGCCACAGGTTTTCATTGTGCACCATTACTACCATCCAGCACACTGGCGTCCTAACAACCACTTATGACACTGGTTGATAGAGAGGATGTCAGGTGTCTACACAGCATTCTTTTTTGCTTCTCCCCCTGCCCCTCTCCATCAGCACTAGGGTCACCTTAGCTTAGTGATGGAGAGAAACTGAGAGAGAAGAGAAACATTAGAATACTAGTCAGTACCAGTGTGCAAACGTGTATTTGCTTTAAAAGAATAAGTCACCTCTGACATTCAGTGTCCTACATATGTGGATGTCGCTGCACTATGTAAATTTGTAGTTTTGTTTTTATACATTGTTGAATGGGGTGCTTAGAGATTGTTCATAAGTTCAAAGGTTGCCTTTGAAATTTAAAACTCATATAAATATCCCAGTATGAAAATTAAAAAAAAAAAAAAAGAAAACATACTCACTAGTCCATAGAATACAGTGTTGTCTTTTTTGCAGGTGAAGTTCTTTGCTCTACCATTTTGAAGGGAGGTCTGGCATATGTACAGTCATGCTGTGGGTCTATGGGACCTGGAAGAGACCCACAGCATGTCTGCATACACACGATATCCTCCCATTCAAGCACACATATGAAGCTGCATTCTGCCAGCTTTTGGCATATCTACATATGTGCAACATCCAGAAAAGGGCCTCTCGGCATGTGTGATGAAGACAAAATCAGACAAAAATGAGGCACTGGATTCAAAAATGGCTATCCTTCCACAGTATGCAAGTTGACAGAAGATTTGTCTCGGCTGCTCAGAGAATACAAAGTGGGGGGATAATCCCACTGGATGGGAACCTCTTAACTTGAGAAGTTTTGGGTGAACAGAAAGAAGAGCATGCCAAATGATCATCTCAAAAGTCTATATACTTTTATTTTTGATAGTATAGTGACAACCAGTAGAAATGCAGTAGCTAAAATGTTTTGGAGATCTCCCTTCATCAGGCCTTGGGGTTGGGTTGCTGCAATTCTTATAAGGACTGGTGAAATCATTTAAAAATGGACAAATGTGATTAGCTCCGTGGCTGTGTAATTGTCTTGCGGAAATTCATAGTCTACATCAGTGGCGTAACTAGAACCTTCAGGGCCCCCGATGCAAGAAACCATAAAGGGCCCCCCAGACGGGGCCCTTCCCTCCCAGCCTGGTGGTGGAACACCAGGGCCAGTCGAAAGTGCAATGTTTGTGCCCCCTTTCAATGCAGACTGACCACAGCGTGCCCCCTTTCAATGCAGAGTGACCACAGTGTGCCCCCTTTCAATGCAGACTGACAACAGCGTGCCCCCATCTATGCAGAGTGATTACAGCATGCCCCCTTTCAATGCAGACTGACCACAGCGTGCCCTCTTTCAATGCAGACTGACCACAGCGTGCCCCCATCAATGCAGATTGACCACAGTGTGCCCCCTTTCAATGCAGACTGACCACAGCGTGCCCCCTTTCAATGCAGACTGACCACAGCGTGCCCCCTTTCAATGCAGACTGACCACAGCGTACCCCCATCAATGCAGAGTGACCACTGCGTGCCCCCTTTCAATGCAGACTGAACACAGTGTGCCCCCTTTCAATGCAGAGTGACCACTGTGTGCCCCCTTTCAATGCAGAGTGAACACTGCGTGCCCCCTTTCAATGCAGACTGACCACTGCGTGCCCCATTTCAATGCAGACTGACCACAGCATGCCCCCTTTCAATGCAGACTGACCACAGTGTGCCCCCTTTCAATGCAGACTGACCACAGCGTGCCCCCTTTCAATGCAGACTGACCATAGCGTGCCCCCTTTCAATGCAGACTGACCACAGCGTGCCCCCTTTCAATGCAGAGAGACCACAGCGTGCCCCCTTTCAATGCAAACTGACCACAGCGTGCCCCCTTTCAATGCAGACTGACCACAGCGTGCCCCCTTTCAATGCAGACTGACCACAGCGTGCCCCGTTTCAATGCAGAGAGACCACAGCGTGCCCCCTTTCAATGCAGACTGACCACAGCATGCCCCCTTTCAATGCAGAAAGCCAGTGCACTTACCTGCAGCGGCGGCTTCTCCTCAAGTCCTCCCGCCTCCTCCTCGACCAATGCCTTTCGTCCAAGACCCAATCAGGAAGCGGGTCTCGGACCCGCTTCCTGATTGGTTAGGAGGAGGATCTGTGTGACAATAGTGAATTTTCATTCGCTATTGTCACACAAATGGGTGGGCCCGGGGCGCACTGCTCTGCGTCCCGGGTCCACCCTTTTCTGAAGCTTTTCTGTGACTCACACTGTCAGGACGGAGCCATTGGCTCCTTCTGACAGCTCCACTGGCAAACACAGGCTCAGCGGCACGGGGGGGGCGGACGCAATGATTGTGCGGGCCGCAGGTTCCCCACCCCTGCATTAGTGGGTTAAAGCAGGCGGTGAGGAAGCAACATATTGCCTTTTCACCGCCTGTCAAATGCCTCTGAAAAGCGATATGAGTATGGATCGCTTTTCAGAGGAATAGCATTTTCTTGCTGGTACTATGAACAACCTGAAAAAAAAAAATTACCGATTGTACACATATATGGGGTCAGGATTAAAAGTAATGTGCACACACACACATAAACGCACATGTACACAAATACACACACATATACATACTCATATATAAGCACATATACACACACACATACTCATATATAAGCACATACACACACACATATATATAAAAGCATACACTTCCCAGTTGATGTGTCCCACAAAGCTGACAGGCATCTCCCAGCTGATACGTGTTACCCACACATAGCCCCCCTCATATAACAAGCAACCCACACACAGATAATAAGCACCCCACACACAGCACTCCACAGTTGACAAGCTCCCCACTCAGAGCATCCCCCCAGGATTGGTGCCCGCACACACAACCCCTCCCAGATGACAAGCACACCACACATTGCTTCCTAGATGATAAGTGTCCCCCACACAACTGGCATGTAAGCACACACACGTACATATATCCATACACATATAAACACACAAACATACATACATGCACACACATACATATATAGATGCACATATGCAGACGCATATAAACACAGTCACACATGCATACACACACACATACATACACACACATACACACATACATACATACATAATGCACATACATACAGAAAGCCTTTTAAAAACGGCAGAGCGAGGACTGTACCGACCTGTAACTTCCTGCGGGGTATTGCACTGTAGGGGGAGGCAGAGAGCACAGCACACACTGTGCTTTGCTTTCACTTTCCATTCCAATTTTCAATTTGATCACGATCAGCTCTTTCGGGAGGATCGGGGAGCTCGGTCTCAGCTGCGGTTGCCGATCCTAGTCTCTATACATACAGGGGGCCCTCTCAGGCCCCCTGCAGCATGGGGCCCCGTCGCCATGGCGACCCCTGCGACCCCTGTACGTCCGCCCCTGGTCTACATCTAAATGCAAATGTGAACGGGGACTTAAAAATGCTTTTAGGATGCCTTGGATCCCTTTGTCAGGTTTTATACACTTCAGAAAATGGTTCTAAATTTCACTAACAGAAAAAAAAAAAAATAGGTCCCTGCTATTATCTTTGATAATCAGAAGAGCCTTCCATACAATAGGTCCCCTTGAAGCTCTTCTGGTACTAAAAGCCTATCTCTTGTGACTTTAAGACTAAGCTCACGTACTTTTAGTCCTCTGTGCAAAAAAGAACATCTAGGTGATCAATGAGTCCTCTCAGTGGAGTTGTTCCTAAAGTCAGGGAAAAAAAAAATCCTTAACATTAAAGTCAAATCTGTTTAGGTGGGTATACAGGGTAGGTTTTCTGGCTTAGGCTCCTTTCACATCTGTGAACAGGATGTCATCTTGGTGACATCCATGTCCATTCAGTTTCATCCTCCATCTTGTGGTGGAGATTCAAAACAAAGTTTAATGTACCCATGTTAGGTCTATGGACAAGCTAATGAAAATGGACATGCATCTGTGTACATTCTTTTTCCTCCGATTCATCATGTATAGTTCTGAAAAACGAAACGTTTTTTTTTTTTTGGGACCTACAAAGACATGGAGGTGATGGGATGTAAACAGGTGCACATCTGTTTATATCTGCCTGCCCATAGACTAACACCGAGCAAACAACGAGCATCCATACTGATCCACCTGAAAAACTTACAGGTAGATTTGACTGGAATGGCCATGTGAAAAGGGGACGTTTACAAGTTTAAAATAACTCATAAGCTCACCTAATATAGATTAGTGACAAACCATAATGCCTAACAATCTGGGAAGCCCAAAATCTTTTTGTGTGACTCCATTTGGTTTTTCAAGCCACAGAGTACATACAAGGCTACAAGAGGCCCTGATACCATCAGTACATGTAAAATACATTATTCTTCTTTACGGCTTCATCCTTTTTGTTACAACCAAATTATCTTATTAATGAGAAAACCGAAGGTGTGAAGGACTAATGGCATGCTGCCTGCTTTGTAACACCTCATTAGACTACAAACTAACATCTGCAAGAAAAGAGATGGCTGCACATTATTTAAACAGCATGGACTATAGGGACTCCTCTCCATTATGGAACACATGTGCCCTACTTACTCTCCCTTTCTGTTCCTTAATTTAGCATAAAGTTATCAACCAATGCAAACAATAAAATAGTAGGTACAATTTGTAACTACGTGCTTTAATGTTGCATCTTTCTCTGGTGAATCAATTACTACCCCATGAGTGCTTTACAGCCCAACCCATGGAAAAGCCAACTGCTACAATTGCCCCCCCTCGTAGGACCCCCCAATTATGATTTTTTTTATAATTACTTTTATCAGATGCCTTTAGGATAGTCACATGTGAAGGACAAAGTCTTTTTCCTCTTCACCCCTGAGATGCTCTGGGGGAAATCTCCAGGATTTATTTTTTTCAGCTAATTTTAGTTATAACAAAATTCCCAGAGTTGGGCTTTAGGTTAAATGTGGCCCTAACTCTATACCTGGGATGTAAAGGATAATTGTCATCACTTTTTCTGTCCATGCCAACCAGTAAGGATTCATCTTGTACTGATCTGACTTTGAATAAAAAAAAATCCTGGTTGTTCACTATAGGTAAGTTAAGTACAGTAAAACCTTGGATTGCGAGCATAATTCGTTCTGGAAACATGCTTGTAATCCAAAGCACTCTTATATCAAAGCGAATTTCCCCATAAGAAATAATGGAAACTCAGATGATTTGTTCCACAAGTCCTTCAGTTTATCGTCTATATACAAAGATTATAGCAATGTGATAGGTTGTGTAACCATTAAATGTCCATCCACAATATGCAGCCTTCCCAAGGGGATTAGAAGCAAAATCTAGCAGAGCTACAGAATATGAGAGATGAGAGTGTAGCAATATGGTTACATTTAATGAAGGTTCAACATTTAGAAACTCACATGGTTGATGATTAAAATAGGCACATCTAAGTATGCAGGCATCCGGGTTAAAGCTGTCCACATAGACCATCTTCTGAACCACCGGCTCTCACCACTGTCAGTCTGCAATCCTGACCGGGAAGAATAGCCTGCAGTAGAGCGATCTGAAAGTGAGGCTTTGAATCACTCGTGGAGTGCAGCAGGGACGGGAGGATGAAGATGGCTGTGCAGAGGATGGTCTATGTGGACAGCTTTACCCCAATTATTTTAACTGTTTATTCACTTATGATTTCAATAAATGTCATTTCTATTTAAAGAGACACTCTCCAGTCTTTCATCCATAGAGGACAGTAACCTATAGACACCAGTGAGCGCCACCCTTCTTTTCCAATATTACCCCAGATGCCTGCATACTTAGATGTGCCTGTTTTAATCATCAACCATGTGAGTTGCTAAATATTGAACCTTCATTAAATGTAACCATATTGCTACACTTAGAGGCGCCTCTCTTCTTTTTTATACATGACGCTACTTGTATATCAAGACATCGCTTGTATATCAAGTCAAATTTTATTTTAAAAATTTGCTTGTCTTGCAAAGCGCTCTCAAACCAAGTTACTCTCAAACCAAGGTTTTACTGTATATATCTGGAACATCACTCCTTGCCCAGTCTTTTAAAGGAGCATTGAACATCACTTTGCAAAAAAAACGAAGCAACAGTCTCAGAAATGTGATGCCATGTCATTAAAATGAAAACTTCATCCTATTGCTTTCTGTAGATGGGGTGCAAGGTGACTTACAGAATATGCCGGCATATAAGACGACTGGGCGTATAACACGACCCCTAATTTTTGCAGTTGAAATATAGGTTTTGGGCTATACTCGCCGTATAAGACTACCCCCCTTCAGCCGTTTACACCCACTAATCTTTCAGCCCAAAATGAGCATCCCTAATCTCTCAGCCCACTGGATGTGCGGTAACACTGTATGTACAGTAGCTTCGGCTGAACCAATGACGGCGAGCGATGTATTCTACAACAACGTTTCAAATTTTGGCCTTTTGGCGTCCACCCTCTTTCCCCAAGGAGAGTATCAGGCTGCTTTGAATGGTGCTAAAAGGCAAATAGTACTCACATTTGGCAAGAGGTTTGTTTGGCTTGTGTGGGTATAAAGAGTTCTGTCTTTCCCAGATGTAAGGTCTTCACATTGGTATTATAAGTTCAAAGCCAGCTCGGAATTGCTGAGACAGAGGTTGTAACATCATCAGCCCGCCTCTCTGACTTGGCCAGTCTGAGCAGGCTTTGTATTCATTAATAGAATACATCGCTCACTGTGATTGGCTCAGCGCGGTATACTGTATGTAGCCGAAGGTACAGTACATACAGTATTACAGCATATCCAGCGGGTTGAGTGATTAGGGACATTCGTTTTGGGCCAGATTGGCCCAAACTAACTATGTAAAGTAGTGCTCACATTTTATACTCGACATAAAAGACGACCCCCCGATTTTTGGAGGATGTTTTTAAGGTTAAAAAGTCGTCTTATAAGCCAGCATATACGGTACCTACATGCTTCTGTGCTTGTGATCCTTTCCCGTAAAAGACCTTATCATTTCTTTTTCCATTTATTGTATGCAGCTCAGCCTCTGCTGAGAAACGATATTTGTTTTATCCCATTGATTGTTTTTCCACCAGAGATGTCCTAATCTATCACTACTGCCTAATCTACATGTCAGTAACATAAAGCCTGAAACAAATAGTCTCTTCAGTATAGTTAATTCAATCTCCTGATGACATGCTATAGATTTCAAATGCATTGGCTACTTAAATTGATGAATCTAAATAAGTTTAATACAAAGCAAGCTGTGTCAGCTCAGAAATCTTCTTGTGTATGGCATTCCTCATTTCTTTTATCCATTTTCCATATCCACGGCCCTGGAGGGATATTGAGCAATGCAGAATAAAGCATGCAGAGTATAATAGCTAAATTAGAGCCCTTCCCATTCAGGATGTCCTTGAGCAACATAAACAGTAAGTAGCAGCAAAATGTACAAAATACATCTCACCCTGACAGCATCTTTTCATCACTGCTGTCATTTTACAATATATTTTAGACATGCAGCCATTTTTGTGATTCAGGTGTCTCCAGGCATCACACTTACATACACACTTTGATCACTGGAAGTTGCCTAACCTGTTGTTTCTGTTACCCCATTGTTAACATAGCATTAAATCAATGTGTCCATCACATGTAACAACCAAGGTAACTTACATTTGGGTGGTTTGTAAGTTTTCAAAGCCTATGTTATTTTCTGTTGGAAATTATTCAAGTGTAGCACCCTCCTAGGTAGGTGCTAGTGAGAGAGTACAGTTTTTGGCTCTGTTTGCCTTTTAGAGGAGCAGCAGGCAAATCTATATTGCTTTCTACCTACCAGATAGAAGGATATGTGAGCTAGGTCTGCTCAGTGTGCTCAGTGTGTGATTCATTGGGTCTAGATAGTGTTTCACACTGGTCCAATAGGGAGGCATGTTGGACAGTGGGAGGAAACCGGACCAATGGGTGCACAGGCTTTGATACAGTCCCGGTGATTGGCAGAGCCCAGCTGTCTCTGTGCATTATGGGATACTGTATAAAAGCCAGGAGCACATGTGCTGCAGGGTCTTTGACTGCAGAGCAGATTCCCGGAGGGAGGGTGGCTGCTGCCTCCTCCTCTGTAGCAGTGGAACATGGTCACAGGTGGTCGGCGTGGGGACCATAGGAACAGAGCTAAACCAAGAGGTCCAGGAAAGCTGACTGAGTGAGGAGACACTGGAGACCCTAGAAAAACAGTATTGTGAGTACAGGGGATTGTGTCAAGGCATCTGACCTGAGGGGGGCCATCTCAAAAGTGGAATAGTCAGTAGACTGGTGTCAGCAGTCCAGAAAGGGGATACTGAGGAGAGTGTCCCAAAGATAAATGCAGTTTACCAAGTCTTCTAGCAAGAGATTTAAACCCAATCTACCTAGGTGGCAAGGTGGATCAGCAGCCTGGCTGCATCATCAGACAGGAGTTCTTGCAACTTGTGAATAGTCAATTTGGAGTATCCCACTATTCCATTTTCCCATCCCTATTTAAAATAAAACACCAAAAACAACTACATACCTCTGGACTGATCATTGACTGAGCCAAGGAGTAACGTGTTAAATTGTAAATACCAGTGTTGCTAACGGGAACACAGGGGGACCCGAAAGTGTATTATCCAGCAGTCCCCAAGGGGGCATTGCTACACAATTATATACAGTATACAGCAATACATAAACCAGTAATGCATACTGTGGTTACACAGGTTGAGAAAAGACACAAAATTAAAAATGAATCATGCTACACTATTTAAAGCTGAACTGCAGATGGGCAAAAAAGAAACCAGGTTATTTCACTTCCCTATTTAATAATGTATCATTAAATTTATTTTCTTATTGTAAGAAATGTAAGTACCTGTAATTTAACTTGTAATCAAGCTCTTACCACTCCCTGTACAGAAGATCTCAGACTGAGAGAGGGAATCGGTGGTGCTGTAGTTCTTGTGAGCCAATAATGAGCATGCTAATAGAAGAAGAGAGCAGAGGGGTGAGCTCATCAGCCTGCTGTTTCTACTTTCACTGTCCAGTCAAAAGTTTGGGGATGGACAAGAACAACAAGTGTTAATTACAAGCATGGGAAAATAAGGTCTTCTGCCTTGCCAGACAGAGCTGCGTTATGTGGAACAGTTTTATATTAGAACTAGGTTTTATAAGAATTTGGCAAGTAAATTAGCTACTTTATATGTATTTAATCTGTATATTTAACAGTTTGCCTGGAGTTCCGCTTTAAGCCCAGGTTCACACTGAGTGTTGGCATGAACTCGCATGATTTCAAACTGGCATTTTAGTCCCGCTTTGGAGGTGATTTGACAGACATCTGTGTGGGTTCATGCACAGCTGTCTATTGAAATCGCCCCCCGAAGTCGCCAAAAGTAGTGCAGGAACTACTTTTGGGAATTAGTGCGGCACCGCAAAGTCGGCCTTGCACCAATTCGGACGATCCCGTTGCCAGCAAAAGGCGGCAATTTGGCAACCGATTTGACATATCAAATCACATGTCAAATTGCCCCAATGTGAACGGGGGCTTAAGCATAAATCATAAATCAGTGGACTAGTTTCTAGCTTAATAAGTAAAGTACTGTATATTTGGCCACCAACTGTGCCTAATCATAGATTCTGAAGGTACAATGAACATTTGATGACTGTGTTCAAATGCGTCAGCACACAATAGGATAGCCTGTCCAATACATATAAATACATAATAAATAAAATGGCCTTATCTGGCTACAGTTCCAGGTGATAAAGATTTACGCTTATAAATGCCTTACACAAATATTCCTAATGAGTGGAAGACAGTTTATTGCCAATAACATGTATGCTTTGGTTACATTTTGTTAGCAGATTTTCCTTTTTTTTGAGTATAGATAACAGATTTCAGCTTTGGTATCATGTATATCTCTATAGCACCCACTTACCCCTGGATTTACAGATGTCTCAGTGGGCTCGCTTTTGACTCTCTGGGGTTAAAAAAGATTAGTTGCCAGACACTTTAGACTGTTTATAGAGTTTATTAGGGCTCAAAAACCCAAGGAGAGAGGGATTAATTCCAGGTATTTCTGCTGGCAATAGTCAGTACAGAAATAAGAACCTTTAAGCTGGGGCCAGCAATCTGAACTCCTAAAACTGTTGAGCAAATTCAGGCAGCACAAAAACCTTTTCTGATGGACCACCAGGATGCCTGCAATGTTCACTGAAAGCAGCTTCAACCCAGCTCTCTATTATATTCTTCAGCAGCAAGGGTGTTTACCTTGGTGTTTTACCAAGGCTCCAGCTTCACTCCTCCTGGTTGTACCCCCCAGCATGGCAGTGCAAGCCCTTCAGGCCTCAGACTCAGGCCCACCTTCATCTTCACCCTCCCTAGGCAGCAAATATAGGAGGCAGTGGCCTTCAGAACAGCCTTCTCTCCTGACAACAGCCCAGGAGGCAAGGAAAAAAAAATACCTTTCTGGGAGGTCACCCAAACATTACTATTCTCTCCCAGCATGTAACACTGGCAATAAACCTCCTAGTGGTTGGCTAGGGAGACATACATATTCATAACTCAGAATATTGGCATCTTCTCACTTTATTGCTCAGAACACTCCTCAACAGCATGCTAATCACTAATCTTGGCTTAGGGAAAGCCCAGTGACTGCAGTACGATCAGTGCTATAACAGTTCAGAACTCGGACTGACAACAGCCTAACAACAACACTAAATTTAAGATAGATACACTCCCGCCTATGGCAGAGTTCCTAAACTCTTATATGAATAATCGCAGTCTTCTTTGACAAAAGACATATATAAAAAAAAAAATTGAATTTGAGAATATCAAAATGTATCTCAGCTAAGTACAAAGGTGATCTTTTAGAATTTCTGTCTAAACCAGAACCTTCAAACACTTGTTTGAAGATAAATAGGTTCTTTTTTCAAATAAAGGTCAGTACGATCAGAATAGATTTGTACAAAAATACTTTAATAAAAGGGCTGAAAAGGCATTTGCCCCAGGCCCCCCAATACATTGGATATGCCACCAGAATTGAAATCACATAAACTAAAATAACTAGTATGTCATAAAAAGACAAGTGGCTTGGCCATTCATATGGTCATAAATTAATTTTTTGAAGATACAAAACACACATGAACCTAGATAAAGAATACCTAAAATAATCTTCAATTTAATGCATGCATTTTGGAATGTTTGTAACTTCTGTTAGATGTTGGTAGCCCACAAGTTATTGCATTACAATATCAATGTCTTTAGGTTGCCCTGCTTTTACATAATGTTTGCATCAGCCGCAGATCACCAACTAAGAAGAAATGTGTAACTTTGTCCATTAGGTAGTATAGAGACTTGACTCATCTTCAGGGCCTGATAAAAAAAACAAGTGATGCAACTAAAGAGCCACACCAGCCAACAGAAAATTTGAAACAAGGTAATGCTGGGACCTAGAGGACATCTGCCTGTCTGGCTATCCTAATAGTGATGGCTTATGGTTTGTTTTACAGCCAGTACTTTGGGGCTCACAATAATTTGTTCTTTTGGTTACTTGTGGGACTTGTTTAAAAAGTACATAAAAATCTTTAGCTAGCTCTCATTTTACTGAATTAATCAAATGTTCCAAAGTGTTCTCAGTAGCAGTTGCAGGATAGGGGTTCAGTTTCTTTGTCCAGTAATAAGTATGTCATGCATAAATCGGGGAACAGCTGCTTCAACAGGAGCCTCCTCACACAGGTGTTTTGTTTCCTGACGTATTCTCCATAGATGACTATCAGACTGCTCAACAGTGCTAGAAATTACAGTATAATGAGGAAGAGAAAGTTCTCTGTTGTCGGAAGATAAATTTACTATAATGCAATTTGTATTCACCATTTCAGATGCCCATGTCACAATCATAAATTTATCTATTTCTGTTCAGTTTAAAAAAGACAAAAACGAAGTAAAGTGAAGACCACTGTGAGGTTTCAGGTTGAAGTTAGGTGCTCTGACCTTGGGAGGTGCATGGCATTGAGGCAGAGTAATGAAATGGGGGGGGGGGGGGGTGGTACTAGTGAACTTCTCTAATCAGGGGTGGGGGTAACATACATTACCAGAAAGGGAGGGGGTGGGTAGAATGAAGGAGGTGTGAGGAGAAGTGGCACTGAGTTTGGAGGTCCTGTGACCTAGGAGGTAAACTCTGTGGCAGAGAAACATAATGATTAGGAAAGGAGGTGCTGTGGCTGGATGTAACAATTTAAAGTGATATGGGGGAAGCAGGGGGGGGGGGTAAGGTGGTTGGGGGTCACTGCAACAACTAGATGGGTGGATAATAGGGGGTCAATGTAATTGGGGGGGGGGAGGTGCTGTGACCAGTGGGCCATTTCAATTTATATTTTGCATGTACTGCAGTATGGGATTGATTGGATTTCCATGTATTTTCAGCTGTTTAGGTTCTAGAGCTGGTGAAACAGTGCTAGCTCCTGATCTGCGGGGTGCTGGCATGATAGCAGAGTTGCCAGAACATCTCCTTCAGGGAGTTATCTGGCAACAGGTTCCAGCAACGAAACAACATCAGGTATAGTAAACTCGTATTCCACACTTCAGCTGCACAATTCAGGGAGTGCCGCACACAGCAGGCAGCATGATGCTAGTCCAGGCTGACCAGTGACACTAATTAAAACTGCAGGGGAGAGTGGTATTTCTCCTGGCATTAAACTCTGTGGGGAGCAGAATTTTGCATTATCAGATTGAGGATGAGACCCACCGGTACTTGTCTCATCTGCTTGTGCTGCTAATAAAGTGCATGCATGTGATGTAGTGTTCCTCCTTCCACATTAAAACACAGCATCTGGGACAGCTGCCCCTCTTGCCCTTACTTTTTTCCTGCCTGACTTTGTGAATATCAAAACAACTGCTCCTGGTATTTCTCAGGAATATGGACATGTTGGGTTAGGTGGGTCAGCAGAACAAGTTTGCTGGTTGCCAGGTAAGATATTCCAAACTACCCTATCCAGACAGTTTTGGTAGAACAATGGCTACTCAGAGAGGCTCATTGCACATCATTAAATCTTATGCCCCTGGGTTGGTCTCTTTACATTTATACACATTACTTTGTATTGAAGTGTATAGCCTTAATACTAGTCCACTGATGTACTGTTAAAACCTAACTTTATTTACTGTACTACTGCTTGTATGATATGCTAGTTCTTCTTTTACTACTATTTTTAGTATTTTTATTTTTGTATTTTGACTGCATATCAACCCTGAGTAGGAATCCAGTTGGGTTTTAGAGTAAAATTTGGTGGCATGCGAACTCATTTATACGTCCCAATTGTATCAAAATACTATTGACAGTAAGAGCAAGATGTAATAACCCCATATTAACAAATACAATTTTTAATATCGATCAAATAAAAAAAAAAAAAAAAAAAAACAATGACATCAAAATACAAAAATATATTTCAAGATGAAAGATGTTTCATATATGACCAATATATTTAAAGGTAAGTACAGATATGTAACTTTACCTTAATTGCTGGTAATTTTGTTCCATGTACTATATGTACATAGTAAAATGGGCTTGATGTTTAATTTGTTTTTTTTTGTGATATACTACTGGTGATCCCCAAAGAAATGTCCAATACTTTTGAGGGCTATTTTAAAATGGTGGGAAAGGGTGAAGTTGGGAGTAGGGGTAGGGAATATGCCAGCTTTGAAACTTACATGGTATGTCACATAATCAAATGGTTCCATAATACAGTTTAATACATTAGCAAATAGCATATAAAACTTTGCAATAAAAGACTGTAACGTTGTCAGCAAAACACATGTGACTTTATACAGTATTCCTGAAGAATACAGCAAAATGGAAAATTCCTTCAATTGTGGACAGATGTCAAGTTGCTGTAGATGTCCAACTCAGGCTCCAACTAATCAGCTTTTATTGGCCCTGTAAAAGCAATACTGAGGCTGATGTAGTGCTTGGAGCAGCTGTGCCTTTCCAGAAGTAAGGTATTCTAGCCTCAATATCCCTCTAATTTCCATTTAAGGCCTTTTTTTACTGTCAAAAAAAAGGGAAATGTTTTTCCACTTTCTTGTTTATGGTGGAAAAACGATTGTTTATGCAGTGTGTATTTTCATCTATATATTTATAGAGCTACCCCCGCAGGTGCCGCTTGGATTTTTGTGCCCGGGTCTCCCACTGATTAATCCACAGCCAGTAACAGGATATTTCCCACACAGCCTGGTGTACACACTCTTCCGCTCCCTCTCCAATAACCAATCTAGGGGATTTGTTTTTTGTTTTATTTGGAGAACTTGGATAGGAGAAGGGATTTAGTAGGATACTCCAAATTAACTATTCACATGCGAGAACAACTTTCTTAGTAGAACTGTGTAGCAGACTGTCAGTAGAACTTTGTAGAAGACTGTACAGAATAGAGCAAAGTCCCTTTGTAGTAGAAGGAATTTAGTGGGCCTTGCTTCTTCAAGACACCAGCCGGTGTCCCCTATAACCCAGTATGCTGACTTCTACCACCAAGAGCGGGATTTAGCAACACCAGTCTCTAGAATCTCTTTAGGGGTCTGTACTTACAAGGTCACCTTCCTCCTTTGATACCAGACAGGATCCCTGGACATCCTCCCTCAGTCAGCCTTCTCAAGAACCATGGGTTGCAGCTTCGGCTTTTCAGGCACTTAGGTCGCCCACCTGAGGCAGCATGGCAGCCTGTGCTGAGGAGGGGTGGCAGGCCCCCTCCTCACCCGGACCTCTCTCTGAAGAGTAAGACCCCGAGCCCATGTGCTCTTCAAATATAAAAACAGTCAGCGGCACCTCACCTTCTAATTGGCCAGGGCTGTATGGATATTCATGCTCTCATCTGCATGGTTTCCACCTACTATCCAGCAGATTCCATAGCTGCTAGACCGGTGTGAAGCATCAAGACAGCATGAGCAGCACCAGAGCACACTAAGCAGACTCTGCTAAACAATCACAGCCTCTGTTAAGCAGACAGCACATACATTTACCTACTGAGAAACCAAAAACTATGATATACTCACTCTAGCACCTACCTAGACGGCTTTGATCATTTGTAAGAAAAACAACAAGTCTTTGTACAACATCAACAATTATTATCCTTAAGTACAGACCAGGAGTATTTCCTGGATGGCACAATATTTTTACAAAGTCATCCACTACTTGTGAAACAATCACCTTGTAAAACAATCCATTCAGTTTAAAATAGAAATGAAAGGCAAAACATATATGCATAGATATAAAAAAATTATAAATACTCGCTCCTCCCTTTCCTATAAGTGATCACATTCCTTCTGTTCTCAGCTGCATAAGAGCTGGGGGAGGAGCAGTAACAGTATACTGGGCTTCCCAGTGAATGGCTGTGCAGGGGGCAGAGTCAGGACAAGTCTTATCATCGGAGGAGAGCAGGCTAAGTTCCAAGCATAACTAGAGAACTTAGTGTGGTCAGTTTTTAATAGGGAAGCAAAGGGGCTAAGCAGGGACACCAGGGATTTCACACAAAGGAAGCAATAGAAAGAGAACAGGATTGTTTTTCATACAAGTATATGGTAGAGCAGGCTCATATCTGGAATATGAAATGTTGGGGTAACAAACACTTTAACCACTTGACCTCCGGAAGATTTACCCGCCTTTATGACCAGGACATTTTTTGTCTATACAGCACTGTATTATTTTAACTGACAATTGCGTAGTCATGCAACGCTGTACACAAATAAAATTTGTATATTTTTTTTCCCCCACAAATAGAGCTTTAGGCTCTTTTGGTAATATTTGACCAGCACTGTTTTTATTTTTATTTTGTGCGCTATAAAGGAAAAAAACTGAAAATTTTGAAAAGAAAAACAATATGTATTACTTTTTTCTAAAAAACGTATCCAATAAAAAAATCTAAAAAATATAATTTCTTCATAAATGTATGCCAATGTGTATTCTGCTGCATATTTTTGGTAAGAAAAATCCCAATAAGCGAATGTTATAGATTCTCCAAACTATGGCATATATACTGGAATTTTTATTATATATTTATTTTTATACTAATAATGACGGCGATCAGCGATTTATAGCGGGACTGTGATAGTATGGTGGGCAGTCTGACACTAACTAACTGACACTTTGTGGAAACCAGTGACACTAATACAGTGATCAGTGCTAAAAATATGCTGGCTGGGAAGGGATTAACATCTAAGGCAATCAAAGGGTTACATGTGTGCCTAACCAGTGTTTGTGTGTACTATGTGTGCTGCTTTTACTAAGGGATGTAACGCTTTTTATACCCATGCTTTGCAGGTAAACAAAAAATGCCCCATCTTCACTGACAGAACAGAGCTCTGTATTGTTTACATAGACATAGCTTTGTCCTGTCTTCCTCCTCGCCGATCAGCGGGTGCCGTGGTTATCCATTGGCCGGCAGCGCGCCTCCTACCGGGAAGTGTTGGATCACATACTAGGTATGTGACCTGGCGCAGGAGAGCCACTCTGCTACCGTATAACGTCGTTATGTGGTCGGCAAGTGATTAATTCATTATAGCTGCTGATAAACCGAACGCTCAATGAGGATCCCAGGAAAGCCCTCGAGGACCAGAGATTACCAGCTCTGCTTTTATTTATGGTTGGTTTTAGTAACTTTCCATCACAATATAGCATAGTATGTTTTATTATAGTAATGTTTGAAGTCTAATGTTATATACATAAAGATCAGCTAGCTTAATCTAGTAAATGGAGCTCTGATATCACTTGTATGACAATCTACACAATATAATGGTCCACCAGTAAACACACCTTTGGTTCACCAATAGATCATCTCTAAAAACTTTTAATGAACTCCATCTGTATTATCTCTTATTTTCAGCACCGGCCTTTAATGGTTGTGGTGAAGCTGATAAGAGGAAGGTTCTGACTGCTAAAACTTTGAAATCATAAGGCATGCATGAGATTTGGTTTGTCAGTTTCATTAAACAGCATTTTAGACAGAGTTCAGCGTTTTCCATGGCAATAGAAATAATTCACATGTATAAATTGTTGGAGATTTTTTTTTTGATAACTTTACTATAGAGCGTTTAATTTGAGACAGAATTATGACCTAATAAACACTTTGCTTGCAGGTTTAAAAAGCTGTCAGTTTTCTTTGTTTGTTGGCAGAGGGAATGTGACATTTTTGTAAGAATAAGTGTGACATTACTTATTATAATAGGATTGACGAAACAGAACAGCACTGGTGCACAACAAGTGATAATTAAGCGTAATTCTCACAACAAAGCTTTCAATCCAGCTACAAGAAAATATTGTCTTACCAACTTGCTGCGTGTACTAATTATTCCTTTACTAACGTATAAACTGTTAATAATAATAGGACTGAAAATATTTCTGAACATATGAAATGAGTATCCCAACATATAGTACATATTTTATGATAAATGTTCCTCTATATGCATAAATGTGAAAACTATCAAATGAATATCCATTACTTAACTCTGTTCTATATCACAGGAAGATATATACACTCAACCAGCCACTTTATTAGGCACACCTTGCTAGTACTGGGTTGGACCCTCCTTTGCCTTCAGAACTGCCTTAATTCTTTGTGGCGTAGATTCAACAAGGTGTTGGAAATATTCCTTAGAGAATTTGGTCCATACCAACATGATAGCATCATGCATTTGCTGCAGATGTTTTGGCTGCACATCCATGATGTGAATATTCCGTTCCACCACATCCCAAAGGTGCTCTATTGGATTGAGATCTGGTGACAGTGAAGGTCATTGGAGTACAGTGAACTCATTGTCATGTTTAAGACACCAGTTTGAGATGATTTGAGCTTTGTGACATGGTGCATTTTCCTGCTGGAAGTAGCCATCAGAAGCTGGGTACACTGTAGTCATAAAAGGATGGATATGGTCAGCAACAATACTCAGGTAGGCCGTGGTGTTTAAATGATGCTCAGTTGGTACTGGGGGGCCCAAAGTGTGCCAAGAAAATATCCACCACACCATTACACCACCACCACTAGCCTGAACCGTTAATACAAGGCAGGATGGATCTATGCTTTCATATTGTTTACACCACAGTCTGACCCTACCATCTGAATGTTGCAGCTGAAATAGAGACTCATCAGACCAGGCAACGTTTTTTCAATCTTCTATTGTCCAATTTTGGTAAGCCTGTACAAATTGTAGCCTCAGTTTTCTGTTCTTAGCTGACAGGATTTGCACCCGATGTGGTTCATCTGCTTCAAGGTTTGATGTGTTGTGCATTCAGAGATGGTATTCTGCATACCTTGGTTGTAACAATCCTTTTTTCGAGTTACTGTTGACATTTTATCATGCCTATCCAGTCTTCCCCTTCTCCTCTGACCTCTGACATCAACAAGGTTTTTTTAATCCACACAATTGCCATCCACTGAATATTTTTTCTTTTTTGGACCATTCTCTGTAAACTCTAGAGATGGTTGTGTGTGAAAATCCCAGTAGATCAGCAGTTTTTGAAATACTCAGACCAGCCCGTCTGGCACCAACAACCATGGCAGGTTAAAAATCACTTAAATTCACTTTCTTCCCCATTGTGATGCTCAGTTTGAACTTCAGCAAGTCGCTGCCATGTGATTGGCTGATTAGCAATTTGTGTTACCAAGCAATTTTAACAGGTGCATCTAATAAAGTGACCAGTGAGTGTAAATTCTTATCAAGCATACTTAAAGAGCCAAGTGCAGTCATTACAGATTCAAGCGCATTACATTTATTGTACACTTTATTTCTAATAATATTACATTGTAATATGTAATGAAATAATTATACAACTCACCATAAGGCCTCGTGCACACAGGAGTTTTGCAAACTCTCCTAGAAGCCTTTTCCCCTGACAGCAGCGCTTTGGCAGAAAAAAAGCTTGACACTTGTAAAAGTATCGAAAGCTTTTACAAGCTTTTAGGTGCTTTTAGAGGCATCAAGAGTATGGGCGTTAACTCATTCATTAGCCAGAATAATAATCGATTCTGGCCATTGAAATTAATTAAAGCTCAAGCTCTAAATGCACCTAGGTGCGTTTAGACACGTTTAGGCGCATTTAGCAGCATTAGGAGTTTTTTTCTGCCAAGAGTTTTTTCTTTCTCCGCATCCAATTCGCATGAGATGAGAGCATGACCGGCTCTCAATGATGCCAGTTCACACATGTTCAGGGCGGCCACGGTTCGCATTCCAAAAGGGTCCTGTGCGTCTTTGGGTCCAGTTCAGGTGAGAATTCAGGCAAAGGTTTGGGCCTGATTGGACCAGTGAACAGGAACGTACCAGACCCCATGCTAGGAACTGCAGCTGCACATATGTGAACGCGGCCGCAATCCAGAATGTATGGAGATTTGAAGTTGTCTCAAACATACTGTTAAGGCCACCATCATTTTCAATCTCAAGCCGTTGATCCTCTTCTAGCATTGACAAAGCCAGTTCACCTGGCTTTTTCACAAATTATAATCTGTATTTGCAGCCACTCCCCAGCGCTAGCATCACGCCTCAGCTCCACCTCAGATAATCAGGCATTTGATTCTCATATGGAGTGTGTAACCTAAATCCCTCGCATGCGGAATGAGAATTTAATGCCGCTGCTGATCTGACAGGAGGCACAGCTCAGGCGGTAATGTGAGCGATGGGGTGCGGCTGCAAATACAGATGAAGCTTTGCTTGCTTGCAACACCTGCCACTCACCTCCTGCTGTGTGGCCAGTTCCTGGTACCAGTCTGGGGGTTGGAGACCATTGCTTTTTACTCTACTGCAACGAAAAGGTCGGCATGACTCCTCTCCAACTTCCATGTAAAAAATCAACAATAAGTACGCTCCAAGATAATTGGAATCCAACAAATAATGTTGAACAAGCAAACATTTCCTCTTTATTGAAACAGTGCCTACGGTAAAGTACACTTTGCCTTTTCACTCCTTTTTCAACAAAAATATCAATAGATGTAATAGTGTACTGTGGAAAAAGTAAGTACATCCTTGGCTTTTGATTCTAGTATTTTCCCCCTTATCTAAATTTATGTTTTGTTGGTGTTTTGCATAACTTCCCACTTTTCTCACATCACTCTTTTACATTTATTACCTCTCCTGCATGTAAAATTCCTTCACTTGCAAGATGTTTGTGAGTTTCCTAGCATTAACTGCCAGTCTGAAATCATCCCACAACATTTCAATGGAATTCAAATCAGGGCTTTGGCTTGGCCTGTCTATAACCCTCCATTTTTTCATTATGAGCCATTCCTTGATAGGTTTGATAGTTTGCTTCAAATCATTATTGTGTTAAACCATTACATTGAATCTTAGTTTTGGTTAGAGTTAGGGTCAAGGGTTAGGGAGTTAAAGTTAGGCATATAGCATCTTTTACCATTAAAGCATTGGTTAAGTTTTAGAGGTCGATGACATTTTGGGGAAACACTTTTGCTTTTTTTCCTGTCCAACTCCCCATCCCAAGTTAAGGTTCCGGCTGGAGTACACAGATCACAGTGGGTTACTCGCTCTGTAGCTCATCCATTCTAAAAACATATTGTAATCTTTTGAATTAAAGGCATTCTGTGATTGGAGGAGGAGCAAATTAACATTACAGAACGTCTTGCATTACCATATATGTCATTTTATTTGAGACCACAACGCCTGTGCAATTGTTTTCTAATATACTAATAAAGCTGTAGAATGTTGGTTTCTGAACCACGCAGGAGCCTGTACTATTGTAATACAACATTTAATATTTTTATATTGTAACTGTGAAAAATAAAACTACAAATACATCAAGGAAACCTGAGTGCATAAACAACTTTCTGCTAGGCAGATGTGATGTAAAACTGACAAATTGCCCTTTCAACAGAAAGCTCATTCAGTGGATCACTTGTCTTTGGTACTATATGTTCAATATAGGCTATTCTAATTAGACATATTGTTCTGTCACTTTGAGATCAATATTTCTTACTGTATTTCCACTTGTGTACAAATGAAAAGCCTTATTCTCTGGAACAATGTAACTAAATACAGCAGAGCCCCTTGATAAAGCTATTTCTACATGCTCTGGTGGTCACACTGCACCACTTAGCAGATTATCGACTGAAATATCAACATGGATAGTGCACTCAGCAATAACATAAAAATGAGCAATACAAGAAGGTCATTCTGGCAGCACAGGAAATACTGGTCAGGGCAGATCAGATGCTCTTCACATTGAAGACCTATTATCAAATATTTTATAGAAATAAGCAAACAGAATATTGTGCCAAGTACAAAACCCGCACACAAAACTATACCACCAAACAGGTACCGCTATAAAGTTTGTGGTAGAATTAGAAAATAGGGAACTTTACCTTGCAATACCTTACCTCCCAACTTTTTTAGATGAGAAAATGGGACACCTTTAAGCACAATGTGTTTAGGCAATGGAAACATCTTTGTCACACTCCCAATTATGGAAACCATTAAAAAATGATATGCCAAAAATAATTTGCAAAACCTAGATTTTAATTATTTTTTCTAACAATAATTTTCCTCTTTATGTCATTTAAAAGAATAGAATTGCAGAATAGTAGAATTGAATCATTAACCACTTTAGGACCGCGCGCGGTAATACTACTGCGGCAGTGCGGCACGATACCGCTCAGCCACGTAGTATTAACGTCATGCGCGATCGCGGCTCCAGAGCGCGCTCCCGCGCGCCGCGGGTCCCGATACCGATGGCATTCGGTAGGGAACCGATCAATCACCAGATACTGACCAATGATTTTTGGTCAGTGTCTGTAGATCGGTCCCCACCAATGGCAATCTGTCCCCTGTCTGTGTAATGTAAACACAGACAGGGGAAGTGATGTCACTGTCCCTCCTGAAGTCCTTTCGGTTCCAGGAGAGAGACAGAGACACACCAAAAACGTGAGTTTCCACCAACACTACACTGACACACCTCACATAGGCACATTTAACCCCTTCATCACCTCTGATCACCCCCTGATCACCCCCAAACCCCTCACAGTGAACACTATATACAGTGGTATACAGATATTTTACTGATCACTGTATAAGTGTCACTTGTGAGCGTAGTTTGCGCCTGCGTTAGGCCCAAATAGGGTTAGGGTACCCGCCACCTATCCCCTAATAAAGTTTTTACCCCTTGATCAGCCCCAGTTAACCCCTTCACTACCTATTACTCTGTGCACTAAATACAGTATATAGGTAAATACTGATCACTGTATTTAGTGTCACTAGTGACCCTAATTTGCTCTTGCGCTAAGCCCATATAGGGTTAGGGCACCCGCCACCTATTCCCTAATAAACTTTTAACCGCTTGATCTTCCCCAGTTAACCCCTTCACTCCATATAAAACAGTGCACTAATATATACAGTATATCAGATAACTACTGATCACTGTATTTAGTGTCACTGGTGACCCTAATTTGCGCTTGCGCTAGGCCCGAATAGGTTTAGGCCACCCGCAATCTATCCTCTATAAAGGTTTAACCCCTTGATCTCCCCCAGTTTAACCCCTTCACTTCCCTGTCACAGTGTTGGGTAGTGAGGAGTAAAATCAAAAATTTACGCCATTAGAAATCCTAAAGATGGAGATTGATTTTCGGGGTCCCGTACACAGCTAGGCTCCCAAAAAGTCTCACATATGTGGTATCCCTGTACTCAGGAGAAGCAGCAGAATATATTCTGGGGTGTAATTACACATATACCCATGGCATGTGTGAGAAATTTATCTTTTAGTGACAACTTTGTGTTAAAAAAAAAAATTTTTTTTTTTTTATTCATTTTTCAAACACCTGTGACAAAAAAATTAAATATTCAATGAGCTCAACATGCCTCTCAGAACATTCCTTAGGATGTCTACTTTCCAAAAAGTGGTAATTTGGGGGGGTCTTGTACTGCCCTGCCATTTTAGCACTTCATGAATTGAGATAGGCAGTCAGAAATTAAAGCTGCGTAAAATTTCAGTATTTACACCATAGTTTGTAGACGCTATAACTTTTGCGCAAACCAATAAAAATACGCTCATTGAATTTTTTTTTTGTCAAAGACATGTAGCTAAATATATTTTGGCCAAAAAAAAAATGACATAAATTGAGTATATTGGATATTTTTTAAAAGACAAAGTTGAAAATGTCATTTTTTTGCAAAATTTTCGCTCTTTTTTTATTAATATCGCAAAAAATAAAAAGCGCAGAGGTGATCAAATACCACCAAAAGAAAGCTCTGTTTGTGGGAAAAAAAGGACGTAAATTTCGTTTGGGTACCACATTGCATGACCGCACAATTGTCAGTTAAAGTCGCACAGTGCCGAAGCACAAAAAGTGGTCTGGACGGAAGACAGCAAAATCCTCCGGTGGTAAAGTGGTTAAATTGGAACTTTACTTAAAAAGTGAGAGGGGAGAGCTAGTACTGATTTTTCCTGGTACTAGCTCCCATTTCTATAATCCTTGCCATTGCAGGAATGGTGTCCCTTGCCCTGCCCCCTTCCACAGCCTTCTGGGACACGTCATTTGTCCCAGGACTCATACATGTACAGTGGGAAGCTGGCTGTGCTTTCTTCAGAGGCCACAGCTGGCTCCCATATCCAGGAGGGTGGCACCGGTGACCAGCAGCAGTAAGAAGAACTGGCTGTGGAAAGACAGCACTGGATCCCAGGCACCAGTCAGCAATTACAGTAAAATCAAGTTGAATTCCTCTATTTCTGTAGTTGAATGGTACATTTTGATAGATATCTGTACATGAGATTAAAGAGAAGGGCCAACTAAGGCCTAAAAAGGGACAAAAGAATGTTGTTCAAAATGAGGGATAGTCCCTCTAAAATAAGGATAGTTGGGAGGTATGCAATCCCTCACACTTAGTATACATAATTATGTTTTGATTTGACCCATTAAATATGTAAGTGTGTCAACTGCTGTCACAAACAGGAAGTTAACTGTTATTTTTTAGAAAGAATTTAGGACAAAGGGTACATTTTTCAGGGTACTACTTTACAATTTACAAAAAGTTACCAAAAAACTACCCGTGCAGTGGGCCCCCTCTGCGCTCCAAGGCTTAAATGTTTGTTAACTATAGGTGATGAAGAAGAAGATATAATAATGACCTTAGGCTTCTTTCACACGGAGCGGACCGTATTGCGATCCGCTTTGGCACTTTTTTTTTTTTCACGGACACGTATGACACTTGTGTCATCCGCTCCGTATGTCCGCATATCATCCCATCCGTTTGCGGATGATATACGGACATAATGCATGTCTATGGGGATTGCGAATGTCAGCGGATGACACCGCTGACATTCGATTTTGCATCCTTTCCGTTTTTTAAACGGAGAAAAATAGGGTTCTGTTCCGTTCCAAAAAATGGAACAGAACTGAAAGGACGCAAATCGGATGTCAGCGGATGGTCATCTGCTGACATCCGCAATCTCATTGACATGCATTATGTCCGTATATCACCCGCAAACGGATGGGGTGATATACGGACATATGGAACGGCTGTGTGAAAGGGGCCTTACCCTTCACTCCAGCGCTTTCTTCTGCTTTGGGTTGTGGGTGGTCTCTTTCCCTCCTCACTTAGAATGCAGGGCTGTTGGCCCTGCTTTCTACTTAATTATGTCAATGTGTGACTGCAGGCCTGGAGAGTCTTATAGAAAAGCCTGTGTTTTGGAGTTGCTTGGCATTAAGGGTTCTGTTTCAGTATGTAAATGTGTGAAGGTGCTGGTAATGTGTGTTGTGTTAAGGTATCTGATGAAATATGAGTGGGCTGCCAACACACCCCAACAGATAAACATACGTGGCCCTTTTTTAAGTATATGCATCAAAATCTGCTGTGGCGAATTGGACTCTACTGTCCAATGCAATAGGGTGCCATTCACAATGAAGCCAAGCAGGAGCATTGCCATGTGTTGCAGGTATATATAATAAGGAACACATTTTTATGTGCATTGATGCCACACACAAGTGGGAATGGGTCCTGAAATTTTGGGCTATGTGTACATTTGTTGTCTCACACCCTGATTTTGCCTCCTATTTTGTGAACATGTAAAAGCTACAATGTCAATACAATCCCAGGGACTAGTCAGTGTGGGAGGGAAGACTGAGAAAAAGCTTCCTCCTGCCTGCAGCAGACTGATGACATTATTCTGCTCCCAGCCAGGGGCACAATAACTCTGGAGCCAGGGAACGCTTTTTAATATATAAAAGCTAAAACTTCAAAAATGTATATTATTTTGATATTTTGTGAAATATTTGTAGTATTAACTATGAAGACCTGTAATGCTATTGATAGGTCCTTTTTAAAGTGTTTCTTTTATACAGCTGGAGTACCCAAACAAATATTTACTCTATATTGTATTCGGCCCGGTTCACACTGGTGCGACATATGCTCCGATTTTGAGAGGACATGTCGCATGACGTGTATAAATCAATGATTCCCTTAACTGGTCCAACTTGTGTCGGTCCAACTTTTGGAAAATTTTCCTGTACTACTTTGATCTGACTTTGGTCCGATTTCAGCCCATTGAATATCACTGAAGTCGTATCCAAGTTGGATCAGCATCTTAATTTATCCAACTTGTGACATGCGACTTGTGCTCAGAGGCAATCTTAGCACTGCAAAATGAATTGGAAAAATACCCCAAATCCATACCAGACCCAAGTTACACTCATCTCAAGTGGGATCCTGCTCATTAAAGTCTGACCAATGTCTGACTGATGTTGCAGGGCAAAGTCAGATCGGAAGTCATAGGACATTCATGTCGAAGCAGTGTCAACCCGTCCTTAGAGAGAATCCACTTCTAAATACAACACCACAGTTGTGGAAATTGGTTAAACCTGTACATCTTGGTGGAAATATTTTGTCACTGGAATTACAGAGAGCTACGGTATAATGAACCGGCATTAAATTTAGCTTGGAAACAGGCATACAAAATATAAAGAACTATATATAACTAATATTAATATAGTTTATTACATGTAATACGGCATCAAGCATATCATCATCATTATTATTATTATTATTAATATTATTTTTACTAGATGCAAGATCATGTTTTCCTTCAGTTGGCTACTAGCTGTATGTGTATTTTTATAATAGAAGAACAAGTCACTATAAAGCACTATGTTTAGTAATTGTGGCTTTTAATGATGCTGAACCA
This sequence comes from Pelophylax lessonae, assembly GCF_965119305.1. Lineage (NCBI taxonomy): Eukaryota > Metazoa > Chordata > Amphibia > Anura > Ranidae > Pelophylax > Pelophylax lessonae. The sequence continues at coordinate 200,767,723 of NC_138769.1, forward strand.
AATTTCTTGTAGGCAGTCATGCTTGTAGTTTAAACTTTAAACTCATACATCATAATAAATGTCAATGTGTATGAAAGCTACAGAAGATTTCATTTTATTTTCCCAGTAATTGTGGAAATAAAGTATGACTGTGTTATTCAGAGAAATTGTATAGTATATACTAATATGATTGTTTACTAAGTTGTATACAATCCTTCCTTTGATTCAGAGTAAAAAAAAAAAAAAAGGAAAACATTAGACATTTTATACCAATACAGGAAGAGAAATATGGAATGGATGCACATTTTTTTTTATAATTAGTCTCCTTTTAGAATTAAAGAGTCCCATAAATAATGAATCTCTCATACAGTAATATATACACACTTATAAATGTATTTAGATGTTCATTCTATATTTCTTGAGGCTCAGGCATAAAGTATAGGCATCAGGCATAAAGTTTGGATTAAATATGGACAGACACTTTAAATTCCAAGGTATAAAACAGAAATGCAAAATACTGATACATCCCTACATATAGCTAATGCTATAGTATTATTGATTTATTTTGTATACACTTGTATAGGCTTATATAGCCATATGCCAACAAAATACATGTAAATGTACCTGCTGCATTAAAGTGAACGCCAGGCAAGGATCTAGATTATTGTTAAATATACATACATCTTTACTGTTTTACCTGTAATGGAATGGAATTGCAAGTATACCGTATATTGCCTCCCAATTCGTATGAATTTATTGAATATTATGATTCTTGTATATTTTTCAGATGTAGGGGTTGATATACTAAGGGGAAATAGACCGTGCACTCCGCAAGTGCAGTTGCTCCAGAGCTTAGTAAATGATACTATTTAGTTACTGTACTGAGAAAGTTCTGCTGACTTACATTATCCAATCCTGTGCAAGCAAAAATGCATTTTTTATTTTTTATTTTCCATGCCTATGATTGGGTATTCTTTGTAAAGTGAAGCTTTTCCTCATTTGCAAAGCTTTGCAGCAACTTCATTGTAAAGTGCACAGTCTGTTTAACTTTAGTAAATCAACCCCATAGTTGAGGGCTTTTGATTTCACCATTGTGTGTTTTTAAGAATTTGTGTATTAAAGTATATATGCTATGTTTCAATGGAGATAGCAGCCTCATCCCCCCTATTATTCATTCTTTAAATTTCATGAGTAGAATATTTTGGCAGTTTGTTGAGCTCTAATTAGGCTCTGAACTCTGGGCTACTTACTACTGATCTCTGAACTCCGCCACACCTATTACTGACCTCTGAACTCTGCATCACTTACTACTGACCTCTGAACCTTGCTTCCCTTACTACTGACCTCTGAACTCTGCATCACTCTCTACTGAGCTTTGAACTTAGCCTCACTTACTCCTGACCTTTGAACTCTGCATTACTTACTACTGACCTCTGAACTCTGCTTCCATTAATACTGACCTCTGAACTCTGCATTGCTTACTACTGATCTCCTCACTCTGCTTCCAATACTACTGATCTCTGAACTCTGCATCACTCACTACTGACCTCTGAACTCTGCATCACTTACTTCTGACCTCTGAACTCTGCATCACTTACTTCTGACCTCTGAACTCTGCATCACTTACTACTGACCTCTGCTTCCATTACTACTGACCTCTGAACTCTGCACCACTTACTACTGATCTCCTAACTCTGCTTCCAATACTACTGATCTCTGAACTCTGCATCACTCACTGCTGATCTTTGAACTCTGCCTCACTTACTCCTGATCTCTGAACTCTGCCTCACTTACTCCTGACCTCTGAACTATGCATCACTTACTACTGACCTCTGAACTCTGCTTCCATTAATACTGACCTCTGAACTCCGCATCACTTACTACTGATCTCCTCACTCTGCTTCCAATACTACTGATCTCTGAACTCTGCATCACTTACTCCTGACCTCTGAACTCTGCGTCACTTACTACCGACCTCTGAACTCTGCTTCCATTACTACTGACCTCTGAACTCTGCATCACTTACTTCTGATCTCCTAACTCTGCTTCCAATACTACTGATCTCTGCACTCTTCATCACTCACTGCTGATCTTTAAACTCTGCCTCACTTACTCCTTATCTCTAAACTCTGCATTACTTACTACTGACCTCTGAACTCTGCTTCCGTTACTGCTGATCTTTGAACTCTGCCTCACTTTCTCCTGTCCTGATCTCTGAACTCTGCATCACTTACTACTGACCTCTGAACTCTGCATCACTTACTACTGATTTCTTAACTCTTCACCACTTCAACTGACCTTTGACATCTGCCTCACTTACTACTGACCTTCTGGTTGCAACTCCTCCCCCAGCCCCCCCTTATACTTACCTGAACCCCATCTCGATCCAGCGATGTGCATGAGAGCAGCAGCTCTCCCGGGTCTCTGTCTCCTCCTTGGCTCATACAGCAGCAGAAGCCATTAGCTCCTGCTGCTGTCAATCTCAGCCAATGAGGAGAGAGCTGTGCTCTGTGTGTGAATGGACAATGTCCATTCACAGGAGCGTGCCTCAGAACATAGCCTGCTCGAGGCAAGTGGCTTGCTACTGGGTGCCCAATGGCAAGCAGCTTGATAATGGGTGTGCTCAGCACAGGGTAGAAGCCAGGTCCACTGGCGGGAACTAAAAAAACGAGGATCAGGGCTGCACTGTGCATGCAAAACCATTTCACAGAGCAAGTAAGTATAATATGTTGGGTATTCTTTTTCTTTCAAATTTAAACCTTTAGAACCATTTTAACTCTGCTTACCTTGCTACTGATCTTTGAACTCTGCCTCACTTACTACTGACCTCTTAACTCTGCCTTACCTACTACTGACCTATTAACTCTGCATCACTTACTACTGACCTTTGAACTCTGCCTCACTTACTACTAACTTGGGAACTCTGCATCACTTACTACTGACCTGTTAACTCTGCCTCACTTACTACTGACCTGTGAACTCTGGGTCACTTACTACTGACCTCTGAACTCCGATGCACTTACTATTTTAGCCCTGCAGTCTGCTTCCCTCTTAGCCACGACCAGTGTTGGGGGTAACTAGTTACAAAGTAACTGATTACAGTAACTACATTACTTTTTTTGGTAACTAAGTAAAGTAACTAGTTACAATACTAATATTGGTAACTACACTACTTTACTTGGCTATAGGAGGTAACTACACTACTTTACTAGGCTATAGGAGGTAACTACACTACTTTACTAGGCTATAGGAGGTAACTACACTACTTAACTAGACTATAGGAAGGCGCTTTCCTGCGTTACCCAAGCCGTGCGATACAATCGTTATTTCGAAGAATAGAGAGGGATGAAGCTTATTACTTTTTGTTGCACTTTATGTTTTATTCTGTTTTTTCAGGTTTTGTTCTCATGTTTCCCAAAGCCTGTGTTTATACAATAAACTCTATGCAGAAAGAGTGTCATGTATCTTCTTCTACACGGTCAATTAAGAAAGAGGAAAGTAAAGTAATAAGTAGTGAAGTTACTTTTCAAATGCAGTAACTAGTAAAGTAATCTCATTACAATTTACAGAAGTAACTAGTTACATTTTTTGAGTAACTACCCCAACACTGGCCACGACCAATATTCAGCGCAAGAAAAACCACACCCAGTTTTTTCCGTGGCATGGCATCAGATGTATTTTTTTTTACAGGTTCTCTTTAAAGTTATAACATTTATTTATTCCATTATGTTTTCAATATATTCCCTGCAGAGCTCTGCTAAATTTCTTTGTGCACAAACCTCATAAAAAAAAAACAAATAAAGCATAATGATTGAACCATTTAAAATGTAGAACCCAAGTGAAAAGAGTCATGCTTTTAGAATAATAGATAGTGGAGAGGAAGCACATCTGTGACAATTCAAAGTGCTGCACAGCCCTGATCAAATAATGTCAAGGACCTGACTGAACTTTGAAGATGTTCCAGGCATCCCAGAAGGTTCCCTTAACCTTCAATCTTGGTCCTTTAATTCTCTGCATAAAATAAATATATACGCCCTGATGTTTTCAGTAGAGATCATGGTTTGCATACTTGAAAGCAAACACAATATATAAAAGGTGACCTTTTTCACCAGTGTTATTTTTAAAATTTGAATTTGACTACTTTCTTAAACAGACCTTGCCATTAAAAAAATATGCATGTACAGTATATTTCTGCACACGCAGGGCTGCCAATAGAAATCATGGGACAAAACAACCCCCAAATTACTAAAATTACAAGTTTTTTTTAATAATTTTTTCTAATTTTTAAAAATGTATTTATTTTTGTTTTTACAATTTTAATCATTATTTTAATTTTTTTTACATTTTTTAAATACTTTTTAATTTTTTATTTTTTTTCACAATGCTGTTGGCTGGAGGGGTATGGGTTTGGATGAAATATCAGTGGTCTAAACAGACCCCTAACATCTCAATTGTGAAACAGAGAAAGGAATTTAAGACACAGAGGGGTTGATTTACTAAAGGCTTTTGCACTCTGCAAGAGCATTTGCTCCAGAGCTTAGTAAATGAGGTAAAGAGTACCCAATCACATGCAGGCAAAAAAAAGAAGAAGAAAAAAAAACAGCATTTTTGCTTGCACATGGTTGGATGATGGAAGTCAGCTTCTGCTCATCTACTAGGTCCTGGAGCAGCTGCACTGTTAGAGTGCTACTGCACTTGCAAAGTGCACTGTCTATTTGCCTTTAGTAAATCAACCCCAGATTCTTCAATTATTTTCTCTGTAGCCTCAGCTGCACTGAAGATGAATGAACAGGAAACAGAGGCTCCTGTTTATTCATAAGCTGAAGCATAGTAAAAACAGTTTACTATGCTCAGTTATAAATGGACGAAAGAACGATATGTACAGATCGCTCACTGTGTCCAATTCAGAATAAGAAGGGGCTGGTAAATGACTTATTTACTGGCCTTTTCCCCCACTCTCCATCCACCTGTGCACCTACAGCAGCCAGCGAGAGAGGGAAGCCGGCGGCGATGTGAGCGGGAGGTGAGGGGAGCTCATGGCACACAGGGGGAGGCAAATGTGGGCAGCACAGTGAGGAGAATTGGTGTGGCAGGACAGAATGACTATTACAGAACAATGCACTGTGTCTGTGTCTCTCCCTCCAGCAGCTGAAAGCAAGTGGCAGGAAAAGGGGGAGAAATCAAATTTCAGTTGCTGGAGGGAGAGAAACAGACATAGCGCATTGTTCTGTAATTGTCCTCCCATCCCGCACACAACTCCCACTGCTGTCTGGACCCCCCTGTGTGCCCAGGCCCCATGTAGAAGGCCTCTGGTACCCCTCTTTTAGCAACCATGTGCCCGCCCATCACCACCACTTCCTATTGGCTCATTACTATGATGGACAGCATCACTGGACAACCTTATTGGCCAATAGGAATGCTGCAGCAGTGATGCAGAGGATGCATCTTGTCCCAGGAACCCCCCCCCCCCCCCACATTAAAACACTGTCTTTGAGGGAGCTGCTCCTCCTGCCCCCACCACTGATCAATCAATAGCGATCCTCATGTAATTCTCAATTGCTTTTAGATGTTTTAGAGGGTGGAAAACACTAACAGGTAAAAAAAGAAATCTATTTCAGGTGTATCCCCAAAAAAAATCAAAATAAACATAATACAGGGGGGTTAAAGTACAGCGAGTCTTTTTATCCACTGGCCTGCACTATACAGTAGAGATGGAGATATATCTGTGCTCTGGCCCTAAATGGATTATATATATATAACACATGAGGTACTAAAGAGGCGTAATCATATCTTAACCCTTCCCTATTCATAGGAAACTTTTGCTTAAAATTAGGGATTCACAGTTCACATATATTGCAATACATGTTCAAACTAGATATGTATTACATGCTCTCTGTGCTCTATCTATCTATCTATCTATCTATCTATCTATCTATCTATCTATCTATCTATCTATCTATCTATCTATCTATCTATCTATCTATCTATCTATCCATCCATCCATCCATCCATCCATCCATCCATCCATCCATCCATCCATCCATCCATCCATCCATCCATCCATCCATCTATCTATCTATCTATCTATCTATCTATCTATCTATCTATCTATCTATCTATCTATCTATCTATCTATCTATCTATCTATCTATCTATCTATCTATCTATCTATCTATCTATCTATCTATCTATCTATCTATCTATCTATCTATCTATCTATCTATCTATCTATCTATCTATCAATTAAAGCTATGTGGTATGCCATGACTAGGTAACAATCCTATATATTATATGTAGAATCCAGGTTTTTTGAGTGTTTCTAAACGAAGAAAGAAAAGCTGCTTTTCCAATCATTACCGCTCACATTGTAAAGTGTTAGTCACAGCTTTATAATGGTATTGTAAAACCAGAGATTTCATTTATTTTATTGCGCAGTGAATATGCTGCGTTATATCACTCATCCCACCTTGTCAATTATTCAAACCACTGAATCAGTTTTACAAGACTGTTAAATTATTGTAATAACATACCTACTCTTTTCTATTATGTACTTCCTTTATCCTTCATCAGTCACACCACATCACATAAATGAGTCTGTTATGCAGGGGCTGCACGTGTAATGGTCAAACTTTAGACGATGCAAGAATGGCAGACACACGCTAAATCTCCTTATTGGTCAAGGAGACCCTGTCACAAACTTAAAAAAATCAAGTAGTACGTAAAAGTTAAAGTGGTTGTAAAGGCACAAAGTTTTTTACCTTTATGCATTTTATGCATGAAGGTAAAAAACCTTCTGTGCCCCTCAGACCTCTCTATTACTTACCTGAGTCCCCCCACGATCCAGTGATGTCCATAAGAGCCCTTCCTCTCTGGAGACTTGCACTCCTGATTGACTTTTGGCAGCAGCAGGAGCCATTGGGCCAGTGGGCCAATCAGGAGATGGAGTGGCTGAACCATGACTCTGTGTGCGAATGGACACACAGAGCCCTGGGCTGCATAGGGGGCATTAAAGCAGAACTTGTTTAAAAAAAAACTCTGTCTCTTCTCCAATAAAATCTTCTCACCTTCTTTGAGTGACTTCTCTGAGTCTGCTTGGGCTATTGACATCATAGTCAAGATGGTGGCACTCTTCAGACGTATGAAAGCTTTTGGATCTCTACACAAACAAGGCTTTTACAAGTAATTAACATATAAAAAATACATTCACTGCACATATAATCTTAGCGGAAAATTGTTGTTCAAATGAATGGTCAAGGGACAGGGTCTCTTTAAAGCAGAAACTACACAAGTTCCTCCCTTCAAAAACATGGTTAGAGGTAACCAGCACATGAGGTAGAGCGGGGGATCACTATTTTATTTTATTTTTTTTACATGTTGCAAGGTAGGCCATCCCACTGGCATTAAAAGCAGGCGTTAAAAACACCCCTCAAACGCCTATGCACAAGATACAATAGACAGCACACAGTGCTGTTCACACTCTCAAAACATGAAGCATTAGCGTTGCGTCGCTTCAAAATGAAAGCCTCATGTAGAGTCAGGAGGCGTTTGAAGCCTTTCAAAGCCTCCCATTCAACTCTATGGTAACGCCTCACAAATGCTCTGGCAGGCAGTTGCGGGGCATTAAGATTAGTTTATTAATTGTAATGGATGGAATAAACGTTTGTGGAGCAGTTTTAACGCGCCATAACACTTGTTAAACGCTTCAGAACTGCCCATAGGGCATTTGGGGAGCATTTAACCCCTCATTAACGCCTGTAAAACGCCAGTCTAGCGCCCGTACTAAAGCTTATTAAAGCGAGTCTAATGCCCATACTAATGCTATAGGAGCCTTTGTTAACCTCCTTGGCGGTAATCCCGAGCGTGACTCGGGGTTGGTTTTTCATATCAGGAGCGGTAACCCCGAGTCACGCTCGGGGTGGATTGCAGAGAGCGCAGCGGTGTTCTCTTACCTTATCCTGGCGATCCAGCGATGATCTCTCATTGCTGAGATCGCCAGCCGAGAGTCCCGCCGCTCCTCCGTCCCTCCGTCGCTCTGATCACTTCCTAGTTCCGTTCCCTGCAGCAGCAATGCTGCTTGGGAGCGGAACTAGGGAGGGAAATTAAAAAAAAAAACGTTGCACAAAACACAAAACACATTTTATATTATATATTTATATATATATATATATATATATATATATATATATATATATATATATATATATATATGCATATATATATATATGTATATATGCATATATGCATATATATATATATGCATATATATATATATATATATATATATATATATATATATATATATATATACCGGTATATATATATATATATATATATATATATATATGTGTATATATATATATATATGCACACACACACATATATATATATATAAAATTATATTATTGATTCAATTATAATTCATGCGTTATATATTATATATATATATATATATATATATATATATATATACACACATATATCTATATATAATATATAATGCATGAATTATAATCGAATCAATAATATAATTTTATTATATATATATTATATATTAAATAATAAAATAATATTATTGATTCGATTATAATTCACGTGTTTGTGTTTCAAATTTATCACATCTGGGATGTCTACTAGACTCTTGTTTTGGTCAGGTTTAAGTCAGTAATTACTAAGAATTGTAGGCCTATAATACATAACGCCAAATTTCCATGAAAACAATTGTACCGCTTTTGGTATGTAATTCCAGACATAATCATACCGCCAGGGAGGTTAAGCGTTAAAAATTTAGTCAAGTGTGAACAAGGCCTAAGTTACAACCTATTGTTGATGAATATAGAGAGCAAAGCGCTGCGAAAACTGTTGGCACTATATAAATTCTGTATAATAATAATATTATTGAGAGGTCCAATGCTGTTCCAAGATCCATGCCATTGGGAGAATTATAAGCATCTGATATGAACACAGCCCGTTAGTAATCCTTCTTCTGCAGCACAGTGAGCCACTTGCCGACCATCCGCCGCAGATATACGGCGGGAGGTCGCCAGGTTCACGCGAAACAATGTACCCGTACACCTGTTCGCCAGCAGGGAAGCTGATCTGCAGGGCCAGTGGCCGCGATTGCTGCCGGGCACCCTCAATCGCTCCCCGTGGAGACAGAATGGCGGTCCACTGATGTAAACACAGCAGACTGTTGTTCTGTCAGCAATCAACACAGGGCTCCTGTGTTCCTCCTATTTAGGGACACAGGTCCTTAAGTTAATTCCATAAGCCCATCCCCCTCACAGTAAGAAAACACCCACTAGGCATGCATTTACCCTTTTGATCGCCCCTGGTGTTAACCCCTTCCCTGCCAGTGTCATTAGTACAGTAACAGAGCAAATTTTTAGCACTGATTACTGTAGTAATGTCACTGGTCCCCCCAAAAGTGTAAAAAATGTCAGTTAGGTGTCCGATCTGTCTGCCGCAATGTCACAGTCCTGCTAAAAATTGATGATCACTGCCATTACTAGTAAAATAAATAAATAAAAATGACATTAATCTTTCCCTAGTTTGTAAACGAAATAACTTTTGAGAAAACCAATGAAAATACGCATATTGGGATTTTTTTTGGCCTAAAATGATGAAAAAAATGTGATTTTTACATTTTTTTTTGGGGGGGGGGGATTGTTATATAGCAGAAAGTAAAAAAATATTTTTTTTTTTTTTTTTTTTTTTTTTTAGCATTGTCGCTTTTTTTGTTCATAGTGCAAAAAAATAAAACACACAGAGGTGATCAAATACCACCAAAAGAAAGCTCTATTTGTTGGGAAAATTTTTCTTTCAATATCTCTTTTATTATAATTTTCCACAAAATAGTAATACACATACACAAAAAACAAAACAACAAAATATCAACAAAAAATGTTGCAATAAAGTTATTGATCATAACATTTTACCTACAACACACAAAAAATTTGGGAAAAATTTTATTTGGATACATCGTCGCACGGCCGCACAATTGTCAGTTAAATAGCGCAGTGCTGAATCGCAAAAAATGGCCTGGTCATTAAGGGGGGGGGGGGGAAATCTTCCGGGCCAGAAGTGATTAAAAAGCTATCTTTTCTCACTCTAGCTGAGACTACTGCGATTTATAATGACATTGCGAACAGAAACCTTGTGGATGGAACTTCTCTATCAGCTCCCGTCTTCTTAGAACATCTGATATCAGATAGAAGAACTGATGCCTTAGTGACACCAGGGTACCAAAACCAGGGGAGTCACACTGCTGGGTTAGTGCATCACAATAAGCAATGCGATCTCCAACACTGCAGGAGTCTGATCTGCATCTGCTGGCTATCAGATAAACGGCTCCACAAACAGAGAAACAGAATCCTTTCCTACACAAAGGGCTTCTTCTAATAAGTCCACGGAAGCCTTGCTACGGTATTTCTCTGTTACTGCTTTGTTGTTGAGCAGGCTACAAAATGTTCCTTTGCTGCTTTAAAATTGATATGGCTCTAAAGGACTTTGTAAGATGGTATATCAAGTAAACGTAAAATTTTATGAGTTCTTCTTCACCCTGAATAGGGAAGGGAGATTTCATAGGAAAGTCTTGGCCCTTCTACATCAAATAAAAATGTGCTTTTTCCAATGTGAGATAAAGAAACTGTTTTTCTTTTATTGCAGGCCCGGAGCAACTTATCTGTACTTCCCTTTGCAACCTTTAGGGCTCATGCACACAGGACGCGCATAAACGCCCATAAACGCTAGTCAAAAACGCAGCTAAAAACATGTTTTTACAGCTGCTTTTTTCTTCTTCGCAGCGCTGGCATTTTATAAAATGTCCTGCGTGCATGAGGCCTTAGGGCATGTTTAGGGGCATCCAATTTTTTTTTTTTTTTACTGCCTCTAAACGCCCCTCCATGTTAGCCTACGTATCCATGCACACATAGACTTTCAGAGGCATTTGGAGGCATAAGCGTTTAGGGGCAGTAGAAAAAACAACAGCCTGTACATCCAGGAGCAGTGGCTGTTGAGCCGTAAGAACTCAAAATGCCACAAAACGTTGCTAAACGCTGTAACAAATAATTTAATATTTTTTTATCCTGCGCAATGGAAAATATATCCAAATTATATATTATGAGTTGCAACCGGCCCTGTCTTCCTTCATACCCCAGCTGTAATCGCAGCAAAAAGTGGCGCTACAAAGTATTAACTTAAGGGGGCTGAATAATTTTGCACTCCCAATTTTTCAGTTTTTTATTTGTTAACAAAGTTTGAAATATCCAATAAATTTTGTTCCACTTCATGATTGTGCCCCACTTGTTGTTGATTCGTCACAAAAAATTACAGTTTTATATCTTTATGTTTGAAGCCTGAAATGTGGCAAAAGGTCGCAAAGTTCAAGGGGGCCGAATACTTTCGCAAAGCACTGTATATTGATGTTTACATATACCAAAGAAGACACATACAATTTTGAGCCACAGTTTTTTTTCCCACTATGGTTGTGACATTATTCAAGTGTGGTGAGGACACCCCACAAAGATACACCCCTACAAGCAACATTGCCCTTATATATTTCCCCTTTCTTAAACGCTGTAACAAGCTTTTAGCCACTTTCGCGATTTTAGATGTTTTTACACTATAGGGAGTGTTTTTATTGTAAAAACGCCACAAAACGGCCATAAACGTCCATAAACACTAGTCAACAATGCGGCTAAAATAACGTTTTGCAGCTGCTTCTTTCTGGCAGCAGCGCTGGCGGTTTTTTAAACATCCTGCGTGCATGAGGGCTTAGGGCCAAAACAAGAGCGCTGTCTCTTTAAATAATCTGAACAAATATATTCAATACAGGAAATCATAAATTCAGTGCAAAATATACAAACAGAGTGCAAAATAAGCAAAATGGGAAAAATTCTAAATCTGCAAATAAATACAAAATGGCAAAATTTATTGTGCAAATAAATACAAAAGTGTAAAATACGCAATAAATAAAGTGCAGAATATAAAAATAAAATATAACCACAAAAAGTCCCTTGTTATAATGCAAAGTCCTTATGCAGTTGATGGTGGTTAAAGTGCTCAGTGCTGGAAATATTCCTTTGAAAAGTGCTCAGGTGCTCAAAAGTATCAAAGGTGAAAGCTAAAGAAATAACACTTTGCTACAATGTAAAGTAGTGAGTGTACAGCCTGTATAACCGTGTATATTTGCTGTCCCCTCAAAATAACTCAACACACAGCCATTGATGTCTAAACTGCTGGAAACAAAAGTGAGTACACCCCTAAGTGAAAATGTCTAAACTGGGCCCAAAGTGTTAATATTTTGTGTGGCCACCATTATTTTACAGCACTGCCTTAACCCTCTTGGGCATGGAGTTCATCAGAGCTTCACAGGTTGCCACTGGAGTCCTCTTCTACTCCTTTAGGATGACATACAGGAGCTGGTGGATGTTAGAGACCTTGCGTTTGAGGATGCCCCACAGATGCTCAATAGAGTTCAGGTCTGGAGACATGCTTGGCCAGTTCATCACCTTTACCCTCAGCTTCTTTAACAAGGCAGTGGTCATCTCGGAGGTGTGTTTGGGGTCATTATCACGTTGGATTACTGCCCTGTGGCCCAGTCTCCGAAGGGAGGGGATCATGCTCTGCTTCAGTATGTCACAATACATGTTGGCATTCATGGTTCCCTCAATGAACTGTAGCTCCCCAGTGCTGGCAGTGCTCATGCAGACCCAGACCATGACACTCTCACCACCATGCTTGACTGTAGGCAAGATACACTTGTACTCCTCACCTGGTTGCCGCTACACACTTGACACCATCTGAACCAAATACATTTATCTTGGGCTCATCAGACCACAGGACATGGTTTTCAGTAATCCTTGTCCTTAGTCTGCTTGTCTTCAGCAAACTGTTTGCGGGCTTTCTTGTGCATCATCTTTAGAAGAGGCTTCCTTCTGGGACGACAGCCATACAGACCAAATTGATGCAGTGTGCGGCGTATGGTCTAAGCACTGACAGGCTGACCCCCCACCCCTTTAAACTCTGCAGCAATGCTGGCAGCACTCATACATCTATTTCCCAAAGACAACCACTGGATATGATGCTGAGCAGGTGCACTCAACTTCTTTGGTCGACCATGGCGAGGCCTGTTCTGAGAGGAACCTGTCCTGTTAAACCACTGTATGGTCTTGGCCACCATGCTGCCGCTCAGTTTCAGGGTCTTGGCAACCTTCTTATAGCCTAGGCCATCTTTATGTAGAGCCACAATTCTATTTTTCAGATTCTCAGAGAGTTCTTTGCCATGAGGTGCCATGTTAAACTTCCAGTGACCAGTATGAGAGAGTGAGAGCGATAACACCAAATTGAACACACCTTCTCCCCGTTCACACCTGAGACCTTGTAACAAGTCACATGACACCAGGGAGGGAAAATGGCTAATTGTGCCCAATTTGGAATTTTCACTTAGGGGTGTATTCACTTTTGTTGCCAGCGGTTTTGACATTAATGGCTGTGTGTTGAGTTATTTTGAGGGGACAGCAAATTTACACTGTTATACAAGCTGTACATTCACTACTTAAAACACTGTAGGAAAGTGTAATTTCTTCAGTGTTGTCACATGAAAAGCTATAATAAAATATTTACATAAATGCGAGGGGTGTACTCACTTTACTGTATATATATATATATATATATACACATATATATATATATATATATATATATAATTTTCTTCTCCTTTTGAGCTGAATGCAATAACTAGCTTTTCTCCTAGATGTGCCCCACCAAAAAAGAAAAGAAATCTGCTACAAATATGCCTTCAATATAATATGATAAATATTATTATGTAGTAAAATGTTACATTTCCAGCTTTGGGTGCCCCCTTCCCTCGAAGGATGATGACATTGTGTGACATAGCAAAAGCTGGCTATGTAAGCATGCTGTCTACTTATGTCTGCAGTGGTATCACGGTGGCAGATGTAATCACATCAACTAGACAGAGCACTCTGTGCTAAGTAGCAGAAACTAAAGAGAATAATCAGGCATAACACAGTCTGATGGGAGAATATCTGTTAACAATGAGTGATGCAGAATGACTTATTTTACTCTCAATGCCGTACAGTCACTTACAGTAACAATCATTTAATAATTTAGATTTTATAAATGTAGACAATGACTGCTTCTTGACATATGTGTGTTACATACTCTGCTTTTCACATTGCTTTTTGCCTTATGAAATAGGCCAGTTTGAAAGAAATGTTACACAGTAAAGATGGAAATTATCATTGCTCGCTTGCAGAAATCGCAGCTTCTTCTTTGAACAACGATAGAGAAAAAAAATACACAAAAACTGATGTCTATTTTAGTCGCCCTGCAAAGACCACAACATTTTCTTGTCTGACTTCCAAATGCAAATTGCATTTCTTCATGATTATAGTATATTTCCAAATTATCCCCTCTACTTCATAGCCTCCAGTCAAAATAAAATAGCTCCTGTCAAATTATCTGTCTCAGAAACTGCATGATAAATGATGACTTTCTTTGTTCTCTTTCAGTGGACACTTGAAGCATTATTATCTTCTGTACCCCAGGGGCACACGGTATTATAGCTGCTGTATAAAAGGCCTTGGAGGAAAATAACGTATCCCCCTGTATGTTCGTTGGAAATAAGAAGAGATTTTTTTTACCCATATCCCCTTTAGCAATGAAGAACTAGTAAGATGTAATACAACAAAGCTAAAATGCCATGAAATGGTACATAAAGATAAACCCAAACTGGCAATGTGTGTAACTGAAATTTGTGATATTCATATGTTTTTAAATTGATAGTTTTATTGCAAATACATCCCATTAAAGCTTATTTTTTTACAACCGAACATAGATTTTTCAGTTGACCAAAGCATTACTGCACAGATGAATTAACAACGGGCACATTCTAATTACAGCACATATGCTATTTTATTGTTTTTTGAGGTTTCTAGGTTGTAAAAGTCAATTTACAAAGATTATCAAATGGCTTATCACTCCTTAAAACATGACTAGCTTTAGGCTGGGGATAACTGAGTATTTGAAATAGGGTGTCTGTTGAGGAGAAAAGGAAACAGACCTGTTAAGGGTGGTGATAAAATAACCCAGCTAACAATAAAATAATTCATATACAAATTGGGCTTTCAACGGACAAAAGCCTCTTTTTAGAGAGAAAAAAAAAACAACGTTTGTGTTCATAGTCATCAAGTGAATATTTTTAGGTGAAAATGATGTGATAAAGTATTAAATGGCATTGCAATAATGGCCAACTTGGATAAGAACAGGTTTGCTCGGGTTGCAATATAGTTGTTCGGACTAACAGGATAGATGGGAGAGATATGGTTGACATGCTTTAGACAACCCCAGTTTTGGCTTTTCTTGGTGGAAATGATTGGGCATGGCTTTCTACTATGAGATCTCTGATCCAGGACTAGCTGAAGCTATCAAAACACAAGAGATCATCCACCTGTCTAGCTGAAACCTTCATCTCTCAAGTGTACCTTCTGTGATATGATGTGTTGTAGTAAATCCAGTTGGGGAGGGACAAATTTGAATATTTACAGCATGATAAAAGATACAAAGCACACTTACAGTATGTTTCACTGCTAATTTCACAACATTCACATTACAAATTTAAAAAATAAAAATGCATTTTCCCCAGTAGGCTCAACAGCACCTTGCTTTACTCGCACAGACTGCCTTGGGCAACCTAGTCTTGTCTGTGACTTGAGTACAGGCTTATTACAAGGATGAATGCCAAACAAATAAAAGAGCCAGGTGAAGCCACTATTGAGGAAGGTTTATGTTCGGTCCTGATGATAATCCCATAATAGTATCAAAAAGTAGTGCAAGTATTTTTCATATATGTAACACTAATACCTGCAGTTAAGGAAGCCTAAAGTTCCTTAATACCTGACCTGAGTGTTGAAAGTTGTGTTAGTTTTTAGTACAGTTTTTCATCCGAAAAATTTTTCACCCTTGAACATCCTTTGAGAAAAGTTTTGGTAATCTTTGGTTAGTCAAGGGCATTTTTTTCCAAATTATACCAAACAATCCCACCTGACTCTAGTCTTGGGAACTTCTGAGAAATTATACCCAACAATCCTGCCTAACTCTAGTCTTGGGCACTCCTTGAAAATTATACTGACTCTAGTCTTGGGCACTCCTTGGAAATTATACTGACTCTAGTCTTGGGCACTCCTTGGAAATTATACTGACTCTAGGCTTGGCCACGTTTTGGAAACTATACCCAACAATCCTGCCTGACTCTAGTCTTGGGCACTTCTTGGAAATTATTCCCTACAATCCTGACTGACTCTAGGCTTGGAAATGTTTTGGAAATTATACCCAACAATCCTGACTGACTCTAGGCTTGGGAACATTTTGGAAATTATACCCAACAATCCTGGCTGACTTTAGGCTTGGGAATGTTTTGGAAATTATACTCAACAATCCTGCCTGACTCTAGTTTTGGGTACTTTTTAGGAAGTTACACCCAACAATCCTGCCTGATTCTAGTCTTGGTCACTTCTTGGAAAGTATACCCTACAATCGTAACTGACTCTAGGCTTAGAAACATTTTGGAAATTATACTCAACAATCCTGCCTGACTCTAGTTTTGGGCACTTTTTGGAAGTTACACCCAACAATCCTACTTGACTCTAGTCTAGGGATTTTCTTTAAAATTATACCCACAGTCCTGCCTGACTCTGTCTCATCAATAACTGGATCTATAAAACGAAAGACTTCACTAAGCCATTCATTAAATAAAAAGAAAACCTCACAACACTATTATTCACTACAGTGTTAAATATCCCAAGACAATATGTTAGTTTGCAAAAGCGCATTGTTGAGGACAATACATTTTCTACATTATTTCTAAACCAATCACTCCTTTGCTATTGCTTAATATGAATAAATAATATGAAATACATTATGATGATGAATGTAATATTTAAAATATATCAGAACATTAAAAAGCTTTGATTATTATTACATATACCAGTGTTAATATTAATAATTATTTTTATTCTTTATTATTTTATTAACATATTACAGTAAGACATGCTAAATGACAGATGCAAGAAAACACAGCTTAGGTAAGAATAGCCTTAGGCAAAGGTATCTGAGCTATTGAATGCAAGATGACTCAGGTATACATTGCTGGTCCTTTCTTGCTGAGTGACTATAGAAAGAACCATACACTGAAAAGAAGCCATCTGTTTTAGGAGACAATACAGGGGAGCCAGCTGCCCAGAAAGATGAGTTCATTTCCTTCCTTCCCTGATAAATACTCTGACAAGGAATCAGTATTACCGGCACAAGATAGTAAGGTAAATGATCTTACCAGTTTTATCTCGGAGTATTCAATAAATGGGCCAGAGCTGATAGTTTTCTTCAAGTGAAATACTAAGAGTCTGCTTTTACTTGTCGTTGTCATCTAGTTCATCTCCACTAGTTCCTCTCCCATTCAATCAACAAAGACACTGTCCCTAATCCCTTGCTAGGAAACCGGAGTACACACTGGCACACCAAATGACTTGAGCAGACAAACAAGTCTCTGGGGCCTGTCCCAGTATCTGCTCAATGTATTCATCCATTAGGACATGTAAATCCATTAAATGCAAAAGAGGAGAGAACCTACAGTATGTGTGTAGAATAAACATTAAACAACCACTGTGTCTTAAGGGAATTTTGTCTATATGTATATTATATATATCTATATATATAGATATATATATTTTTTATTCTATCTATCTATCTATCTATCTATCTATCTATCTATCTATCTATCTATCTATCTATCTATCTATCTATCTATCTATCTATCTATCTATCTATCTATCTATCTATCTATCTATCTATCTATCTATCTATCTATCTATCTATCTATCTATCTATCTATCTATCTATCTATCTATCTATCTATCTATCTATCTATCTATATATATATATATCACATCCATATATTTACAATAATGTGTACATTTTTATATCACGAAATACTCTTTAATCTTTTTATGACTGGTCTTCTGCAGACTCTTTGCAGCCACTTCCCACATACGTGCAATCACTCCAGCAGCAGCTGCATTTCATTTCTTTAGGTGGGATTCCTAATGGTGACAATGGGCACAAAATGTCTGTGCAATTTGTGTCATAATGGTCACTTGTACTATCTGCTAAAGCCCTGGAGAGAATGGGCCAGACAATTATCCTCTAATTACAGGCAGTGTTTGAATAAGGGTTTCATGGTAGGGCTACCAGGTATTCATTTTATAAAACTTGAAGATTTCAGGCCAGTTCACACTGTAGCGATGTTAGACATCGCTTCGCACTGCACTGCTGTACAAATCACATGCGATGTTTGTGCAATGCAAGATTGTGTGGCTGCATTCACAACGCATTCGGAGCAAACTCGTGCAGGACCCTTTTTTTGGTCCTCACCATAATCGGATTGCATGGGTATTCACATCCATGCGATCTGATTCCTGTTCAAAATGACAGTTCGCACTGCGATATGTGAACTAATCTGGGGGTGTCATTAACTTTGTATTGACACTCTCAGCAGTTTGCATATGGCAGTGTGAACTGCCTGCGAGTTGGGTGCAATGCGGGAACCAGCAGTGGATTCGCAGGGTTCCCGCATCGCACCAGTGTGAGCCAAGATAGAAAATGAATATTGAACATACATTAACATGTTGAAAGTTTTATGAGATTTTAGTCTTTGGGTTTACATATATTTTAGTATACTATAAATCAGGGTTGCTGTTAGAAATCCTGGGGCCCAGTTTACCGGCATGCCTCCCCCCCTCAAAATATCAAAACATAATTTTCCCAAAAAATACACTAAAATCATTACTAGTGGTCAAAAACACAATATAACTTACAAAATTCCTGCCAAATCTAAAAGATAAAACTGTACTGAGTTAATAAATAAGGCTCTTTGTGTGAATAATCTTGAGGCTCATTTATATGGGTGCTGTGACCAGTACAGTGAGAATTTGTGTTTTTTTATCTGGCTGGAGCTGTGTGTAGGAAGGCTATGTTACGGTATGGGGAAGCAGCAGCTGTATGAACACAGCCACAGGTCCTAATTTGACAGGTGTGTGGATGGCAGTGGCGGCTCGCCCATAGGGGGCACAGGGGCGCCGCCCCCCCCCCCCCCCAAAAAATAAGCAGAGAAAAAAAAGATTAAATAAAAAAAAAATGTCTATTTTTCGCCCACTAGGGGCTCCGGACTTAGTGCTGGGTATGGGGGGGGGGTGGGGTTTTTGACCCAACCTTCGCCTGACAGAGGCGCCGATTGGCGCTCTTTTGGGGGTCATCGGGCGCAGATCAATGCGCCCCGACACACCCCACTTTAACGATGTCCGGGCTGTGATTGGTCCAGAGTCCAGCCTGGACCAATCACAGGAGGACATCGGACCTGGTGACGTGACGCCCCGGCGTCAGGATCACCTCCCGTTCCCGCCCGCGGCCCAGCGCAGAGAGAGAGGAACGGCGATCGAGAGTGCGGCCCTTCCAGGCCGCACACGTATCTCCGGAGGCCCCGGTGCAGGACCGGGTAACGCACCAGCTGTCCGGGGCCGTGGAAGGTGATGAGGCCCCTGCGGTCGGCCCACTGGAAATCACCACTGGAAGCATTTATTAAAATATTAAAAAGTATACAGTATACTCACAAGACAGGTGTGATAATACACACATCAATATTGCACATAAAATCTCTCCAAGGTAGCCAAAGTCCCACGCAAAGCTGAATGGCATGCAGTATGTCACATGGGGCTGCTATGGCTGGGCTGATGCGTTTCAGGGGCGAACCCCCTTCCTCAGAGCCAGAAAAATTGCTGCTGGGTCACACTCCAGAAAGGCCAGGGATTAAATGGGAGCTGGCCCCTCCCCTTCCTGTTCCGTCCACACCCAAAAGGGGGCGTGGGGGGAAAAAACAGGGGGTGGAAATCCCTTTTTCCTCCGTCATACTCAACTCGAGCGCAGGAGATTTGCTTTATTACTGGAAGACTGCAAGTCCCAGCCAGGACTAATGAGGCACCACAAGTCCCAGCCAGGACTAATGAGGCACCACAAGTCCCAGCCAGGACAAATGAGACACCACAAATCCGAGGCAGGACTAATGAGGCACCACAAGTCCCAGACAGGACTAATGCGGCACCAAAACTCCCAGCCAGGACTAACAAGGCACCACAAGTCCCAGCCAGGACTAATGAGGCACCAAAAGTCCCAACCAGGCCTAATGAGGCACCACAAGTCCCAGCCAGGACAAATAAGGCACCACAACTCCAAGCCAGGACTATTGTGTAAAGTAACTTGTCAGAAGAGTCACATAAAAGCGGCTGTTGCATAATTCTAATGAAAAGGCTTATTGCCTTCGCTGACTCCCACTCACAGAGCTCAGACGAGTCGACGCAGGCGCAGCCGCGCAGCCAGGGAGGGAGAGTACTCCGGACGGAGTCCGCACTCCGCAGCAGGCAGCAGACACAGTCCCAGTGGCAGTGACAGACAGTCAGAGTCAGACCAGTAGCAGCCCAGCCGGTAAGTGAACTTTGAAGTGATTCAATTGATGCTGAGGGGCATGTATACTGGTCACTGTGCATTGAAGGGGGCATGTATACTGGTCACTGCATTGAAGGGGGCATGTATACTGGTCACTGTGCATTGAAGGGGGCATGTATGTTGGTCAATACATTGAAGGGGGAATGTATGCTGGTCACTACATTGAAGGGGGCATGTACTCTGGTCACTGCATTGAAAGGGGGCCTGTACTGTGGAGTTTGTGCTAGGGGGCCTGTACTGTGGGGTTTGTGCTAGGGGGTCTGTACTGTGGGGTTTGTGCTAGGAGGTTTGTGCTTGAGGGGTTTGTGCGGGGTTTGTGTGGGGTTTGTGCTTGAGGGGTTTGTGCTAGGGGGTCTGTACTGTGGGGTTTGTGCCACTCTCAGTCAGTGTATCCCATAATAGGGTGTCTCTCACAGTATATCCCATAATAGGGCCCCTGCTCCCTATTATGGGATATACTAGTACTGATGGACCCCTTAATATGTGATATATTGGGAGAATTTGTTCACGCAAGCAAAATACAGGGGACAAAATGGGTGGGGTCTATAAGGGGTGGGGCTTCTTAGAAATGGGAGGGGTCAACATGGAAGGGCGGGGTTTTGCGCCCCACCATCTTAAAACTTCACCAGCCGCCACTGGTAGATGGAGGTGTATGGCCCTGAACACAGACAGTGTGCATTTGGGGCCACTCACTTGCACACCTGTCCAATTAGGACCTGCGGCTGTGTTCATATAGCAGTTGCATCCTCATAGAGTAACAGGTGGCCTCTAGCCACACAAACAAAACACTAATTCACACTGTATGGGTCAGAGAACCCATGTGAGTCCTTAATTTTTTAATAATTTTTTCAAACATTTTGTTTAACAATCTTTTGTTCTTTCTTTTTACAATTTTTTTTACATTATTATTATTATTAATAAACAGTTGTGGGAGGGCTTTTGTAAAAAAAATCAGGAGTCTAAACAAACCCCTGATGTCTCATTTTTGAGGCAGATTCCCCAGTCCCTTTCCCTATAGCCTCAGCTGCCCTGGGCAGTGAATGAACAGAAAGCACTTTGTACAGAAACTCATGTTCATTCATAAACAGAGGCATAGTAAACACAATTTACTATGCTTCAGTTATAAATGAAACGCATTAACACATTTTTACTGTATCTTGCTATGTAGCCAATAAAGAATTGTCGCAATGGATGTTACAGAGTAGCCGGCTTTATTGTATCAATAGATTTTGCACTCTCCAGCTCTAGTAAATCAACCCCAATAAGTAATCACTCACTATCTTCATTCACTGCTATGAGTAAGGCTTCAGCTGAAATGCGTTAATATGTTATTACTGTGGGGGGTGTGTCCAAGATGGCCGCTTGAAAAGCTGCACATCTCAGAGCAATGCTGGTTATACCTGCTTTAATCCTTCTGCTGGGCGCTCTTAATCCCTGTTGGTTTTTGTCCCGATGAGACGCGGCTCATCTGGAGTGGCTACTGGAAGGGGAAAAAAGCTCCAGTTCCTGCCGATTGAGGAGTTACAGATACCGTCCCTTCCTGCCCACATGGAGTCTTGCTCCACGTGGAGGGTTAACATGGCATAACACACTGAACTGCCTGACTCGGATGCTTCTTCCCAGTAGGGATTTGCAGACATTATGATAGCTTTTACCACTTGCCAAGCTACACTATCAGTGAAGATTGATGCAGTGCAGCTTAATGTGTGTCTCCTCAGACAGGACATTGACAAGCTCCGTTCTTGAGTGTCGAAGGTGGAACAGCGCATGGGCCAGGCTGAGGATGCGTTCTCTCAATACTCGTCTGCTATGTGTACCCAACAAACCAAGCTCTGGGCTCTGGAGTGCAAGGCGGATGATGCGGAGAACTGCAACAGGAGGAACAATCTTTGCATTGTTGGGTTGGTAGAAGGAGTGGAAGCTACTAACCCTACAGTTTTTGTGTAAGACCTGCTACACACCCTGCTGCCTGATGCTCAGTTCTCTCCATGTTACACCGTTGAGAGAGTGCATCGCATCCCACCCAAACCAGATTCCACAGGGTCTCCCCCTCCCTGTACCTTCATCATGTGGCTGCTCAATTTTTAGGATCGAGGTGAGATGCTCCGTGCTTCCAGAGTTCAGGGAGAATTGCACTACCAGAATGGCACAATGCTTATTTTCACTGACTATTCGGTAAAAACAGAAGCTCAGGAAGTCATTTGAACATGTTATTACTGTATCCTGCTATGTAGCCAACAATGAATTGTCGCACTGAATGTTACAGAGTAGCCAGCTTCATTGTATCAGAAGATTTTGCACTCTCCATTTCTAGTAAATCAACCCCATTGTGTTCGTTCAGGAAAGGAAGGGGCCAGCAAATATGACATAATTTATATATGACCAATGGCCAGCCATTCTTTAAACAGATGGAGTAAAGATGTTCTCAAGACTTTCAAAGATCCACAGCATGGTGAAACCTGAATATGTCTTTAGAATAATACCTACATTAAAATGATTTGTCAGACTAACCAAGTGTTCACACTTTTATTATTTTCTTGTTTTTTCTTTGACTATATATTACATTGTAATTGTAACACATTATAAACAGCATAGTGATAATATAGCTAGGGACTAATTAATAACAATAAAAAAGATATAGCAGACAGCTAGATCCCAGTTGTTAATTTTCCCTAGTGGGATGGAAGTAAAAATTGTAAAAATGATAGCCATGTTCAATAGCCCGAGCCTTTATCGCTTGTTTTAATTAAAGTGGTACTAAAAAAAAAAAAAAAAAAAAAAACGTTGAAAGGCAGGGTTTTTTTTTTTTACCATAAATGCTTCCTTCTGCCTGTCAGCGGTAATGTAGGTTAAGCTGCACATGCACTGCTCAAAGTACATTATGGCGATGTGACTCCAGTGTGTATGCACAGGAGTGGCGTCATTACAGCCCGAACATTCAAGTGGCCATACAGAGCAAACCTGGCAGGAAGGCCTGGTGAAGATGGAAGCGCCCCTGCATTGACAGCACATCGCTTTATAGCAGGGATCTTCAAAGTATGGCCCTCCAGCTGTTGCAGAACTACATGTCCCATGAGGCAATGTAAAACTCTGACATTTACATACATGACTAGGCATGATGGGAATTGTAGTTCCTGAACAACTGGAGGGCCATAGTTTGAAGACCCCTGCTGTATAGCTTCCTTTGATAGGTAACAGGTCATTGCATACTAACACATTATGATATAAAACTTCAGAACCCCAGATAAAAAAAACAAACAAATTGAGTTTACTACTGCTTTAATAGAATCAGTGCTGCTTAGGGCATACTATAATACTATACTATACTATACTATACTATACTATACTATACTATACTATACTATACTATACTATAATATACTATAATACTGAAGAAATTAATTAGCTTGTAGGTTTCTTGAAACACTAAACCCTGTTCCAGATTATCAGAGAACTACTTTCACTCTCTACCTTAGCCAGTAGACATTGAGATATAGTAAGGTTGGGTTTCACCTCTTGTCTGTGTGCCATGCTAAAGACCGGTGTGTCACAATATAGGCATTAAGCATTACGCTTACAAGGAATGTAACACTAGATGAATGCTAAAGATGGCAAGAGAACAGAAGCAAATAGAAACTCCAAGAACTATTCTTTCTCCAAGAAAGATTTGCTGTACTGAATCATGGTCATTTTTAGTGTAGACTTTCTGGTTATCTTTCTCAACTTAAAGTAATTTGTCTAATAGGTAATTCAATAATGTATGTACATATTATGCAGGGGTAACATATGTAAAAGGAATATCATTAATAGTAATGTCTTCTAAAATTCTCTTTCTCCTCTGTTGGAATATACATTTTATGGTCAAGTTTAAAATTTGTTACTATTGGTAGCTGTGGCCTGGTGATACCGACAGGCCTGTCATGTTAGTGTAGAAGACAGTACTAGGAACAGAAGTTCTGTTTCAGTCTCACGACAGAACCGGGGTCATGTAGGAACTTTTTTTTCCACCTTTCTGCCTACAAGAACAAAAGTTTGTGAAATTCTCCACACACAGGGCTCCATTACCATTAGGACTCCACAAAGGGCTCCAACATACACTATATGTCAAACAACATTGATGGGAATATTTATACAAACAGATGGTCATATCCAGGCACATTTACAAGTTATTGTGACTTTCTTATTCATTGAGGAAGGGAAATTATGATGGATGAAAATCAGTGAATTTGGTTTGATCGGGCAAAAGTGGGCACAAATGCAGATAGTGAAAGATATGTAAGATGAATTCTGGAAGTTCCATTATAGCTGCACCTGTGGGACACCTAATACAGTATATATCTGAATGTTGTAGAGGTGCTGTACGGTGAAAAGGTAGTTTATCAAACCTGACACTTTTCCAACCCACCCCAAGCTTTTTGTCCACAGACTTGACCACATTTGGATAGCCCATGCCAATGTTTGACAAGCCTCTCATGAAAATAAAGAACAAAATCAGGGCTGTTGAGAAGTATAATTATGTTTGACAGAGAAGTGCAACTGTGAAAGCCTGGAGGCAGAGTCAATCAAGCCACTAACTTTGCAGTTACGCTATGTGCAGCATCATACATAATTGAGCTTATTTAACCCCTCTTATTTCATCTAGTGGTAAAAGTCCTGAACAGCTGGTCTGTCCCTTAGCAGCATATCAGCCTTTTCATTGGTGTGCTTTATGAATATACCAAAACATTGGATACGTGACAGTTCAACAACCTTCTCTGGAATGATGGTAATGGTATTCACCCTTCTGATGACTGATTAGATAGTTAAGTGTATGCGTAGGGCAAAATAAAAAATGATATAATTGTAAGAGCTAAGGAGTTGTAGATTGCTGTACATGCTTTTTACCTTTACACCCTTTGTTTTCCTTCTGTGTACTTATGGATTCTACCAGTGTTGTTGGTGCTATGTCTATTCCTTAACAAAATTAGGATTGCTGTACGATAGCTGGATTGTCACCCTGCTGTCCAGCAGGGAAGATATTAAAGTTTGGGTTGGGCTTAATTTTGAGCAGAACCTAGCCTGTTGTCTGTTTGTGTACTCTTATGGCCAATCATCCACCTGCATTCCCAGCTTCTGTAATATAAATAGATAGCAGGGGATTCCAGGTATCCAAATGTGGTCATTGACCAAAATAAAGAGGTCCATGTCCCTCAACAATGGCAAAGCTTCCCCCCTTTGCAACATACGTCCCTCAATGTGGAAAGGCATATTGCCTGGTCTAGAAGGGGGTCTGTACCCTCACCCCCATTTCTTGCCTTTTTTTTTTTTTTTTTTTTTTAGGGACTAAGAAAAACAGCATGGGGTTACCAATTAAAATTATAAACTGACCCTTATCCAGGAGTCCATCCTTGGTGGCCAGAAAAGGGAGGGCATATTCGGTCAACAACGTCACCCAGTGTCTCTAATTTTGTCAATTGAGTCAGCAGGCGTTAGGTCTTTGTGACAGATGAGGATTTACATTGGCGGATGTTGTAACGGAAAATGGACTTACTGTACATCACTGGATTGTGTGATTGACAATTGATTTATATAAAGGGGGATACAGTAACTAATATCTATTTTGTATTTATTATTATTCTTTTTCAAGAAAAATTATATTATTTTTCTTTTTTGTTTTATTTCAATTAAAGTACTGTTTCACTGTGTTCTTGTTTTATTTCCTTTTAACTCTTGGTGTGAATTGATAAGGGGTACTAAAGTACCCTTGTGCTCATTCTCCTGGAAGGGGGCAGATATTTTGGTTTGCCCAAGCATTTGTATGCATACTAACCCATTATGCCTTTACCTTGCAGGTTTAAAAAAAAAAAAAAAAGGCTGCGGTTTACTACCGCTTTACCTGGGTTAAAGGGTATTTTCCAAATTTTATAATAAAACTATTCACTAACTTCACTGACAATGTCCTTATAATCCAAAGATTTTAACAAGGGAAATTCAGTTGTAAACACATAACTTCTATTGTAAGCTGGCTATACAGCGAAATGCCCCTGCTGAACCGGCCGAATTTCAATTCAAGTATGAGCACCCTGGTTGTGCACAAGTTATTCTATCGAACAACTGTCTAATTTATCCCTAATGATTAATGCCACCGTATATAACTGGCAACATTAAACCATCATGTTCTGCGGACAGGGAAGGCTCCCGGTGCTCCCCACTGGCAGAACACAATAACGTTGTGGCAGGTATTCCCCCATCAACACTGTGTTGATAGGGGAATAGAGCAATTTTCTTTCCTTCTATCCGTGGTGGAAGAATAGAAAATTGCACAATCTATGGCCTGCCCTAGAAAGTCAAAAAGTCAAGAAACCACTGAAGAAGCATGACAGCTAGGAAGGTCAGCAGGAAAATCCTATATTATTCCTCAGTACATGTTTTATTTAGCCTTTCCATCTTGTCTTTTATGTGTCAATTATCTGTATTTTTTGTTACTAATTTTTTTTTCTTAATTACAGAAGTAATAATTGTACTGAAATATACTGCAATGTCTCTTCATAAGAAATGGAACAAACAATAATACTGTATGCATCAAAAAGACATACGCTATCAAAAAACATGAAAGTACGCTGATACAGTAGCAGTTAGATGACATCAGAGTTAGGGCACCACATCCATTGCTTGGGCTAGAGGTACTTTCTTACATATATTACGCAAGCATGAAGGACTCGTATAAATCTGTTGAGAGTTGTACAATCTCAGGGCATAGCCATAGTCAAACCATGGCAACCATACTCATTTTATCACAATGGAACACGTTTCCAGCAATCATAATCAAGCTGATCTGAACATAGCCATATCTAGTAGTTGGTGATTTCTGTATTATTTCTATATGAATTTTGTCAGCCTTGGTGATAAGTGGGAATCATTTGTGATAAGGAATTTTTATGCCTGGATATTTGTTCCCAAGGGGACACAACAGAGGGGTTCTGGAAGGTTTAATTAAAAATTGAAGAAAACAACATTTATCATCTTAATTTATAGAGAAGATGGTTTGTGTGGTTGATTTACTTTATAACATGGAAAAAGAACTGGTTTCTAGAAATCTTTAACAGCCAATCAACAATCAGCATTCAACAGTCTTACTAGAAAAAGCAAAGAAAAAAGTGCTTCTTAAAGTGGAGTTCTACCCATTTTAGTAACTCTAGATGTATGTAATCCCCTTTAAAACTACTTTTACCAATGAAAACTTTTTTTTTTTTGCTAGTAAATACCTTATTTTCTTCTTTATTCATCCTCTCCTCACTTCAGGGTCCGGCCGCCGATGGGCGATTACGTCATTCGGCGATTCGCAGGGGGTGCTGGGATGTTATCTCATGGCATGAAATTTCGCATTATTACACAGGAGCTGAGCTGTACTGTTTGTATTGAGGCTGTGCTCTGTCCCGCCTCCGCCCCGCCTCCTCTCAGTGAGCGAGGACTGAAAGCATTATATCCTCACTGAGCTCACTGAGAGAAGGCGGGGCGGAGGCAGGGCAGAGCACGGCCTCAATACAATACATACAGTACAGCGGGGCAGAGGCGGGGAGGAGCGGAGGCGGGGCAGAGCACGGCCTCAATACATACAGTACAGCTCAGCTCCTGTGTAATAATGCGAGATTTCATGCCACGAGATACATCCCAGCACCCCCTGCGAATTGCAGAATGACGTAATCGCCGATCGGCGGCCCGACCCGGAAGTGAGGAGAGGATGAATAAAGAAGAAAATAAGGTATTTACTAGCAAAAAAAAAAAGTTTCCATTGGTAAAAGTAGTTTTAAAGGGGATTACATACATCTATGTAATCCAAGTTATTAAAAATGGGTGGAACTCCACTTTAATTGGTTGATCTTAATGCTGTCATTTAAAGACAATAAACAATGTTTTACATGCAAATGCCAATAACTTAGAGCTCCAATAAGCAATCACATTTCATGTGTTTATTATAGATGGATGAAATGTGAAATCGAATTGGTTGCCTTAGGCTACTGCACCTTTAACGTCATTGATGCTCTTGACAATGTTGTAGCAAAAAAGGTTTTCATCTTGCCATCTCAAAGACTTTGGGGTTGGATTTCCAAAGGCAAAAAAAACTGTTCAATTTACAAGTGAAGTTGCACCTTGCCACCGATTTTTCCCCAGAACTCAGTGAATATGGTGAAATTTTACTTTGTAAAGAATATCCAATCACATGCAAAAGACAGCATTTTTGCTTGCACACAACTGGATGATGGAAGGCAGCCGAGCTTCATCTCATTCACGAGCCTCTGGGGAAAACTTCCTTGCAAAGCAAACAGCCTATTTGCCTTTAGTAAATCAACCCCACAATCTCCTCAAGCAATGTAAACAGCGTAGTAACCGTAAAGGATGCAATATAAAAAATAATGTATTTGTCAGACGTCAAAAATTTGCCACTAAAGTATACGTAAGTGTTTATGTATTTGGCTGCAAAACCAAACTTGTCTCACTCCCCCACAAGAAGGAAATATGAATAGGAATGAGGTGTTATGTTTAGCATGCAGTCATGATTTCTATCCCATAATATAAACACCCTGCATGGAGAAACAAAATCTTACCTTTTCATGTTATTAGGAAGCAGAGTGGCCAAGCAAAGTTCACAGCATTAGAGCGATCTGCTGTGAAAGTGTTGCTAAAAGCAGCCTGGATATAGTTGTACCCATTTATTGATGGGCATTTATCAGCCTGCCAGCAGGAACACCGCTGCATCCCAGCCACCGGCTGATAGACATACAGTATTACTATACCCAACACAAGCCAATCTGTTACTCAGTGACCCTAATAGGAAACCTGACGTGACGGCTTGATGGATGAGTCTGTCTTGAGACAATACACAGTATGACATCACACCACTTCCCCTTCTGCTGCTCATCCTGAGATGTCAATACAGGCTATTTGAACAGCGATAATTTAGTAACTGGGATGCTGGGGTTGGATGTGGTTCTAGTATCGTGGGAGCATTGTATCCAGATTGTTAGAGGCCAAATTAAAGACCTGTTTTTTGTGTGGATGTCTGTACAGTCTCCGGAGTTTCCTGAAACCTGCCGAGCAGAAAAAACAGCAAATGTGAAGTGACTTAAAGCAGATCTAACTCTAAGGGCCGGTTCACACTCTTGCGAGTGCGGCGATCACATGTAATTCAGAGCGCACTGCTCCTTCATTACATGCGATCGGATGTGCGGATGTGAATTCAGCCATACATTTTGAATGGCTGAAATTCGCACTGCACCCGCACAAAAGACGCACAGGACCCTTTTTTCCAGCCGCATCAGGATCGGATCGCACAGTGGTTCACACTTGTGCGATGCGATCCTGTGAGAACTGTCAGATCGCAATGCGATATGCGATCAAACTGGGGGTGTCGTTAACATTTAATTGACACCCCCTGCGTATCGCATATGGCAGTGTGAACTGCCAGATGTGTGTTTGCGATGCGGGAACAGGCTGCAAATTCGCAGCCTTCCCGCATCACACAAGTGTGAACCGGGACTAAAATAGTCACTAAAATCTGATCTATGTTTTACGAAGTTAATGTAATTTCAAAAATGGTCAATCCTTTAAATATGCAGCATTCGTTAAAGCGGTTGTATACCCCGCTTGGTCATTTTTACCTACAGGTAAGCCTATAATAAGTCTTACCTGTAGGTAAAATGAATATCTCCTAAATATGCAGCGTTTAAGAAATATTCACCTTGCAGTCGGTGACATCACTGGCGCATGTGCTCTGAAGGTCAGGCATACCTTGCTGGAACTTCAAAACCTTGTGATGGAACCGAGGGTTCCCACGCACATAAGCAGGAGTGATGTCATTGCTCCAAACCAATCACACAGCCGGAGCGCGTGAACCCAGAAGACGGACCAGCGAAAGATGTCAGCCCTCTCAGCAGTGACAGCGCTCCGTGGGAGGCTTGGTTCTAATATAGATATTCCATAATGTGCTAGTATGCAATACATACTAGCACATTATACAATTGCCTTACGGGTGTTTGTTTTTTTTTTTTTTAACAGCCGCAGTTTACAACCGCTTTAAAAGAATACTGAGTAATCCTGCTATGTGTTTATTTAGGCACTTCCTGTTTTAGGGTGACAACTCTCCCCTAGTTGTGCACCTGCATTGTCACGCTGTCACATACACTCTTGGTAGAGACTACAGGTGACTGTGCGGGCACATATTGTGCAGGTATCTTCTACTTTTGCTCTGTGAGGAAGCTAATCTGTCACTCACCTTCCTTGTTTCCGTGTTACCAGGCTTCCTCCCTTCCTCAGCCTGCTGGGTCTTTTAGCTGATGTAATCCTTGGTGTGATCTTAAAAGAACCATGCCTATTTAGACCTCATATCCTCTGGCGCCCAAGTACTGTTTATTGTTTGCCTCCATGCTCCCTTAAGACTTCACTGCCTGCTGTTTTTTCCCTTGGATTGATTTTCCGTGCACCAACCTTGGCCCTGATACTGTTCCACACCCATCATCTCCTGCTCATATGAGTTAGTCTCCACATGTATGAGCAGGGTGAACCTGGGGTCATGACCTGGTACCAGCATGGGCCAAATCAGTTTTCACCATCAAAAACTCTGGTGATTAGACACCATACCCCAGGGGAATCCCATGCCATGCTTACACCTGAGCTCATTTCTTGTGGCACAAATCTGAGCAATGAAGCAAAGCTGACAGTGTAGCAGGTGCATATAGATAGAAAGTCAAACTAAATGTCACCCAAGATCTGGAAGATAGGATGTTGCGGTAGATATCTTCTTAAAGTCGGCCAATGCTAGGTATCAGAAGGAAGCATAGAGATATGGGTTTCTGAATTTTTCCCAACTTTCACTTTCTCTATGTCTGTTTTGGGAGTCATTACAAAGATTCTTCCAAATAGATTTGAAAGTGTATGTAAACCTTAAACTAAAAAGTTTAGTCGTACATGTATCTGTCCCTCACAATATATATATAATATTTGCCTTTATTTATCTATGAACTAAAACACAGTCTAAGTACCTGGGGGGATGGCTAATCTCCTCCACGATCCTTAGCTTCCTGTTCTTTTCTGACCTTGATAACAACAGAAGCAAATCCATGGTTTCACTGATAAGCCTGGTACATATGATGAGAATATCTGACGAATGTTCGTCCGGTTTTTATTGCATGCTGGTCTCATATCAAAAAGGAAGTGGTTACTAAACTTACGAAAATTCTCGTACGACAGAATACAACTTTGGGAAGTGATGTAATGTGTTACATAGTTACATAGTTACATAGTTAGTCTGGTTGAAAAAAAAAACACAAGTCTATCTAGTTCAACCAAATAATCTAGTGTTGATTTACATTGTAAAGTTTCCAAGTATTTGTCTAGCTCTTCCAATTTTTGGTGAAAAACTGTACTGATTAAACAAAAATCAGACGTTGTGTTCATGTACGATAACAATTTTCTAGATTTAACCTATGGTTTTTGTCATCCGAACAGTCGGAATCGGCTGTCAAAAGCACTATGTTAACAATCAGAAAATTGTCCGATCGTGCCTCATATGGAAATTTTTAGACAAATTTCTTATCCTGTGTACGGGTGACCTCCAACTATCTGTGCCTGTAACCCAGTAGTCAATCTGTGTAACTACAGGTTCTCACCTGATTGACAGTGCCTCCTTCACTGTTCATTAGAAGTCTCTTTCCCCCATCCCTTTACTATCAGAGCTTGAGGATGAAGAGAAAATATAGCGGTTACACAAACGCTGCTAAAATGAATTTTATTTTATTTCTTTATGACTTTTGGGTTAAAAGGGGTTATGAATGTTAACATGTTTATAGGATAATAGGTTTACATCCAGTTGATGATTGTAAACTTTACAAATCAAGAGTGTAACCACTGTGTAAAGAGGGTCTCGTATTTGACTCAGACCAACATTTACAGGATGTTTTATAGCTCGGAACATTAGTGATTTGGGCAAACTATTATGTTATCTTGAAATAGGAGAATATGTGTAAATACAAACAATATGTAGATACAAAAAATTCTAGTAGCGCAAACAAGGATGATAAGCTCACTCCCCAATCACAATCACTGAAAACTTGATAAATCCAGTAAAGACTGTAGGAATAAATATAAAAAATATATATAAAATAGTCCCAACATGGATCAGTCCACCAAAGCAGCGTTGAAAAACGTATGACAAATAACGATATTCACACTGATGTATCCCTTGAGAAATCCTAATTGGTGCAGAAATAAAGGATCACCTTGACCACCACCACTGTGCTCTGAAGGGGGGAAGGTAATGCACACTCACCGACTTCACTGGCCCAGTGATTCTCACCACTGAGCAAACAAGCCACAATACAGCCACTTCCGCTCGGGACTCCGGATTGGGACCAATCAGACCAATGACAGGCTCTGCTGCATCCGCTTGGGGTTCCGAGATAGGACCGATAATGGGCTCAATCAAATACAATGGACATGCAAGGGAAGGAAGGAATAGAGCTCCACTAGTGTGATAACGTATAATACTGGCTTTATTTCAAAATACACAATATCTCACACTCACATGACATCAGTTGGATAATCGCATGTCCGGAGGTGTGTACCCATCGGGACCCGTATCCTGACTCCACGGCGCGGATCGCGCCTTCCGGGTGCTCACTCTCCTCGTACACTCTGACTTGGTTACGCCGCCTGGCCACGCCCCGACGCGTTTCGTACTTTCGACTTCCTCACGGGGGCGTTATCCTCTCTAAGCGCTTGGTTGCTTGCAAACTAGTGTTGGTTCCGGGTTGTGTGTAAGCAATTTATACATATTATGTTATCTTAATAAAAGTGTAACATGAAAGAAAACCACGACTGAAATAGACATATAGTAAACACAAAGGGACAAAAGGTAGTGACAAAAAGCAGTGATGATGTGAATTATTTTTATTTACACCTTACAGCAAGCTATCATAGATATTTTCTGGAATTTTCTGTCAAATCCTTAGCAGATGTAAACCCAATCACTAAAATCTCATAATATCTTTAACATGTTCATTTTTAACAGTAATTTGCAATGTTTTTAAATCTGCTGTTTTCATTAAATGAATACTTGGCAATCCCACCATGAAAATCCTAGTTCAGTCACTTCTTATTATGGTCTGACAACAATCAGTCGCTATCTCTCAGTTGTGTGCTTGTATTGTCACCCTGTCAGACAGGCTTTTGACGCAGATTACAAGTGGACACTAGGGTCCATGCACATGGAGATTTTATAGGTATTTTTTACCTATATATATCACCAGTTGACGATTCGCAAAGCTTGTAGGATTTTACGCCAAATCGTGTCCTCTTTGATGCAATGTATTGTACCCAGCCTTCCCTTGCAGGCCATTAGACTTCAATCTATGCTAATATCACTTTCTGGCACATAGCTCCATTGGAAATTCTTTGGAATCATTTGAGATACTTCCCAAATTTTCTTTAGTTTTTGTACAAGATGAGCAGTTTCATGAAATTCTTCATTATTTTCGAAGTGTAAATATTTCATGATCTGGGAAAATTTGTACTATTCCAAAGAATAGAGTGGCAAGTAATGTATTAGTTGTCCAATATCACTTCTGCAGGGGTTTCCCCACCACTCCCTGAAGTATTATTAGGCCAAGACATTTTCAAATGTCATCTTTGGTCACTGGTTCTAACTTTCTGCTTCTTGGAAACTTCTGATGCAGAGTAGCTAATTGTTGCTCTTTGTACTGGTTTGTCTCAGTAACTATTTTTCAATAACTTCATCAGTGAGAAATAATTGTAAGTATGCCAGGGGGTTGTCGTGTTCAACATCTACTTTCATACCAGATGCTCCAGTAAATGGGAATCTTGGGGGCGCTGCCTGATCCGTACCACAGTCAATAGATCACCAAGTTCACACATCACTGTGCTCAGTCGCAGAATCGTCGCTGTCGTCACTTTCAGTGTCTGATGACAAATTTCCCCACGAATCACTCAATTCTGCAAGTGATTCTAATTCACTATCACTGTTTTCTAGCTGGTCTAAAACCACTTTTGCGCTAAAGGGACGCTTTTTGGAAGACATGGATGTTCTTTGAGTTTACAGGCAGAAAGAACGGTAAAAGTGCAGGCAGGGCACTAGACAAAGCACTAGGGAGAAAAACTGACATGAAATGGTTTGATACAGTAATGTAACCCTGACAGATTACAAAGTATTGTGTGTATGTAATTTTTTGTTTACTTTTTTTCCAGCTCGGGTTCCCCCCTCCCCCCTGCGTCGCCGGTGCTCGCAGGGAAGGGAACCTCGAAGGCGGATGCTGGAATCTGCCGGAGGACACAGCGGGAGGACATCAGGGGATCATAGGGACAAGGTAAGTATCACTACAGGGATACTCCAGTGTAACCCGAGCATGGCTTGGGGTTACTGCTTTTGGTTTTGAAAATTAACCCTGACCAACACTCGGGATTACCGCCAGGGAGGTTAAAGTTGTCAGATGTCCCAATACTTTTGGTAATATAGTGTATGCCAGAAGCACATGCATGTATGTATAAACACTGATGCAAGGAAACATCAGCATTTACAAGGGTACACCATTCACTTGTATGGCAGGCTGTACAAGGCACATGTGACTTCTTAGATGAAGGAAAGCCCATTTTTCATTAAGCATATAAAATGCGTATAAAATCAGCGTTCACCATCCATAAAGTGCATGCATGTTGTAACAGAACCACGACCCACACTGCGCTTGTGGGCTTCAGTCAAAATACCGTTTCCTCCAGTCTGAACATAGATATCAGATATTACAGCCACCCTACATACAAAACTAGCCAGAACTTAGTGTGTATAGATCTGGAACAACAACTTTTATTGAACAGACTCACACACAATATATACTACACAGAAAGACATCCCCCTACAGATCAGATTATCCCACTAGGTTAGGTGCCTGAATACATTATCACGTGCAGATGAAATTGTATACAGAAATATACTTAATATAGCTAAGGAACAACCAACACAAACAGTATTCTACTTTCCCCTCAGCAACTGATGACAGAGAGTTAATTAACTTGAGTTAATTAACCAGCAGACTTGCTGTAATCGAGCTCACAAAGCACAATACACATTATTATAAGTGTAAACACATCCCCACAGTAGACGATAGGTGAGAAAATCTGCACAATCAACAATATGTGGAAGACAGGTGGTTTAGCTGATGATATTAGCATCTGCTATGAGTCTGACTGTGTGGAGCAGTCCCCTATTGGTAATAGGCAGCTAGGCCTTTAACAAAGATCGTAGGCCTAGAGTCCCAAAGTCTTAATATATTCCTTCAGGTATATTGTTGATAAATATTACTGTCCCATGTGAAGTAATCCAAACAATATTCTCAGTGTCCATTAAGTAGCTGTCCATCATTTTCCGGGTCACCCTGTGCCCCTAATAGACACAGGGTAACTTACACAGAGGGGCCTAGGGAGCTGAGAGAGGGATTTCTCAAGCTCTCTAAGGTAAGCTGGGCCCCCCAACTAAAGTGACTCTCGTCACACATGTAGACCGTAAATGCCTGCATAAGATCAACAGTGCAGAGATGAAGCAAAGGACAAAAAAAGACTAAAATGTATATTTTAAAAATAGGACATATTGCTTTAGCAACCTAAACATCATTATCGTTCAGTTACTGTCTATACCTTTCTACTTTAAAGTAAAAACTGTACCTGTACGTTGTCAGCTCAAACATATATTCCACCCACATATACTGTCATGCACACAATCATGCAGACAATATATACCATTTTACACCTACGAATGTGCTTTCTTTTGAGACAGACATAGAGACTGAAGCATAAACTATATGCAAATTCTTCAACCTTTGCAAAGTGTTATATAAATAAAGCCAATCACCACGAAGACATAACAAATGTA
Source organism: Pelophylax lessonae (assembly GCF_965119305.1). Taxonomy (NCBI): domain Eukaryota; kingdom Metazoa; phylum Chordata; class Amphibia; order Anura; family Ranidae; genus Pelophylax; species Pelophylax lessonae. The sequence continues at coordinate 200,804,189 of NC_138769.1, forward strand.
AATATAGGAATATCTTGTTGTTGACTCATTGCTTAGGTGTGAAAACCCGATAGTTACCTTCAGGTTAAACCAATACTAAAGGAGTGAAGAATTGTATGCTTTTTTCTGCGGTATTTAAGATATGTTTTTCTTTAAGGAGCTTAACATACTGACCTAATAAGCTGTAATAATTTAGAAAGTGTCCCGTAATAGTGTACAAGGTGCCCTATATATTGGTATAGCGGTGTTCTCCATATCTATGTATTGATGTGAGCCATGACATGACGAAAGAGGAACAACATTGTATATAAAGATGAGTATACTGTATATCTCTATTACTATTTCCCCTTCTAGTATATCCCAGTGCAATCTACTCTTTAGCTTTTCAGCTGCGGCTGCTCAGCTTGTATAACTCAATGACAGGGGCTGATGCTATCTGTGGCTGTTCGCATAAAATCACACATTACATACTGTTAGGTAGAGATGGGCATCTCAGGATGCAGGCAGTTTGCGTCCAGAACTGCTCATCTGTTCCTAATTGCATGTAACACCCTAGATATGTGGTTACATGTGTACAAGCTGGAGCTTGGCAGCTTGTCGTTGATTTGAACAGGCATCAAGGCAGCAGCTGATTGCACACACCTGTGGTCCCCCGTACAGAAATAATCTCATCCTTGGAGGCCCAGATCTAGTCTATCTGGTCTGGGGTGCAGGAAAAAATGTCAGGGGGGGGGCACATCTCCTGCACCCCAGACCAGATAGAATAGACTTTTCCTGCACACCAGACCAGATAGACTCACACACAGTCTACATATAGACTGTGTGTGAGTCACTGACAGTCTGCCACACAGAGGGAGATTTACTATAACTAGAGATCACAGAATCTGGTGCAGCTGTGCATAATAACCAATCAGTTTCTAACTTCAGCTTGTTCAATTAAGCTATGGCAATACGGCCCCTGTTAAACAGAGCAGAATCCATCAAGCAGATCCTCCTGCTCAGCAGGGGATTTCTCTACTGATTCCCACTAAGCAAGCGTTTCGATCCGACTGTCATCTGACCTGCCAGATGGATGGTGAACGTATCCCCATCCATCTGTTTTTAGCTGATTGAATCGGATTGGATGCTGGCAGGTGTCAGCGAACACATGTCCACTGACATCCACCGGTCTATAGAGAGCAATGGGTGGTCTGATCAGGTCTATCTGAAAAATGGACAGGCAGACTCGGTCGGTCTGCTGGTGTGAAAGGGGCCTACAACCTAGAAGCTGATTGGTAATATGCACAGCTCCACCAGATTCTGCGTGCACTCGTTTTAGTAAATCTTCCCACAGTGTCACAACTTAAAAAACACAAGTATATATTAGGCTTCGTACACAGGATCAGAATATCGGATTCATTTTTGGCCGTTTTTTTTTTTGCATGCTGGTCTCATATCGAAAGTGAAGAGGTTACTTTCATACAAAAATTCTGGTATGTCATTATACAACTTCAGAAGTGATGTCATGTACTGAATTGTTTTTTATATATTCTTTTGTTTCCGACCATGCATAGTCATGCTCTTACTAGTTTTCTCAGATGTAAACTGTACTTTTTCAACAAAAATCAGACGTTGTATTCACGTATGACAAAATTTTATAGCCTACACATTACATAGTTACATAGTTAGTGAGGTTGAAAAAAGACATCAGTCCATCCAGTTCAACCTATGACGTGTGTGTGTGTTTGCTTTTAACCATACATTGTATACCCCTGTATGTTGTGGTCTTTAAGGTGTCCATCTAATAGTTTTTTGAAACTATCAATGCTCCCTGCTGATACGACTGCTTGTGGAAGAGAATTTCACATCCTTACCGCTCTTACAGTGAAGAACCCCTTACGCACTTTAAGGTTAAACCGCCTTTCCTCAAGTTTTAGTGAGTGGCCACGTGTCTTATTGTATCTCCTCTCTCTGAATAGTTTGTTCCTTATGCTAGAGTCACCAGTACAGTATTTGTACATTGATATCATATCCCCCCTCAATCGTCTCTTCTCCAGAGAGAATAGGTTCAGTGCTTGTAGTCTTTCCTCATAGCTGATGTCCTCCATTCCCCTAATTATTTTTTGCCGTACAAAAATTCGTAATCGGCTGTCGAAAGCACTATACTAATGATCCGAAAATCGGCAGATCATTCGTCGGACTAAATTTTACTTACAATTTTCTTATCGTGTACGGGCCTTATTGGGCTTTTAGGCTGTCGTTAAATTAGGGTGATTAAACCTGTGTCTTCTTATATCAGGTGTTTCTATCAGAGTCCCAATTTACATCAGCAGTCCTCATCAGAGTCCCTCTTGATATCATGAGTGTTCGTTAAAGTGCCCTTTTACATTAGGGTCCCCATCAGTGTGCCCTTACATCAGGGTTGTGAACTAATATCTGCACTCTTGGCTTGTGCTGACTGATATTAGTTACATTGTCCTCAGTTATCTCTGAGGACTACAGAGCCATGCCCTTCCTGATTATGGAAAGTAGAAAAGGTTCTGTAGTCCTATCATGTTTCTGTTGTCTTAATACAGAAACGTAAGTAAGCACTGTCATGATAGGACCGGACGTGTGTTAGGGTCCTTTCACACGGGCTTTCCACCTGGAGGACTCAGTTTTGCTCAGCGAAGATCGATTCGCCGATCCCCGCTGAGCAGGCGGATGACAGGCGCGTCTCTGCTTACTTTGCATAGACAGACCTGTCAGATCCCCGCTCTCCTCTATGGGAGATCGGATGAAAACGGACCACCTGTCCATTTTCATCCGATCCTATCCGATCTGATCCTCCATATAGATGGAAAGTAAGGTTTCCATTACTCTGGATTTCACGGACAGGTTTGGATCAGATAGAAGTGGGTGTCAGCGCTGACATCCGCCTCTCCATAGAGGTGCATAGAGCATCCAATCAGGTCCGCCTGTAAAAACCCGCTGGCGGAACTGATCGGAAAGCCCATGAGAAAGGGGCCTTACTGGTAGACTCAATTAGTGAAAATAAAGAAAGAAGAAAAGAAATGCAGCCACCACATCTAAAGACTGGAAAGCTTCAATTTAATATATTTTTGTTATTAGGTATAGATATGCTTTATGGTGCCTCGCATGCTATTGTAGCTTGATGAATTGGGGTCCGGGTATATAACAGAAAAATTAAAATGTCCATACTTTTAATAAAGCAAGTACATCTTTACATTCACGTTACCTTTAAAAAAAAAATGACGCATGGCTTCTTTTTGTGATATGGCAGGAACCCTAGTATATTAAACTATGCTCTGTGGGATAGTGTCAGCCCTTAGGCTGGCCATACATGTCCACCTTTTGTTGTACAATTTTCTGTCAGATCTACCACAAACCACATAATGTGAGGTCAAAGCTAAACAACACATTCACTTGTATCCAATTAGGCAGGCCTTCGTACTACATACTTGAAGGTAAATTTCAAGAAAATCTTGGCCAGCCTTAGTCTTACCACTTCTGAAGTATGGAAGGTCAGACGTATGTCAAGGTTGATATTTCTAAGATTCAGTGTCCTCATTAAGCTGTACTGACCTACACATGTTCTCAGAATTTGTCATGTTTTAGGCAGTTCTAAGGAAACTGCTTGGCGGCAATCCACACATCCTACGACAGCATTAGCTCTGAGTGTGGTCCTCCATTCCCCAGTGCCACAGACGTACAGTGTAAAAGATCACAGCCAACTGACAGGCTGTTTTTCTTGCAAAGGATTCAAAGCCTCTTCTTATCATAAGCTGCCTGATCAAATAGGACTGTATCTATACAGCCAGGATTTTGTATAAATGACTTGCTATCTGAAATAAAACATTAACGGAACATGAAACCAAACTTGGTCTGTACATTTTCAATGTATTGTGTAGACCGATATAGGAAAATAATAATTCCTTTTATATACATAAATGTAGATATATATCACTACTGTATGTGTCACAATAAAATAAAAGTGTTTCATTGGAAAGCCCATGCAGCTCAACCATGGGCTTGTACAGGCTCCTCTGGAAACCACTTTGCAAAAAACCTTAAAGGGTAACTCCATTTTTGCCCAAAAAAAATATAGCAAATGAAAAATAACAATATAGCATATACAATTACCCCATACGCCATATTGTAATTTAATGTTATAAAACATTACCTTTCCGTTTCATTCTGCAGTGTTGAATTTTCTATTAAATTCAATTTAATATGGGGACCTGGAGGTCTTCTGTACACAGTTGGTGTACTAAACGCCCCCAGAAATGTCCTTTCCTGATTGTGTGATTGGCTGAGTGATTTTCCCAGAAGTCTACACTAAGATACTCATCAGATTTTAGGCATGATCTGCCAAACAAAATCAAATTTTTAGGGAGATACTCCTAAAGGGTTAATTACTTTTAAAGGAATGCAGACCCTGCATTTTCCTCATTGGAACTTCGAAACTGCCCCAGCTGATTATTATTGAAAAATTCTCTCCATTCAGATTCCCTCTGCACAGAGCAAACAGCTTTTTCTTCAAAGCAGAAACAGGTAAGGATCTCCAACAAAGTTTGTTAAAATCCCTGCAATGTACATAGATCACCCAGAGGGGAATTTTCTCAACAAAAATTGGAGATACTCTTAAAAGAAAACCTATACTTAGAAAATCAGTAGGCTGCCATTGCTTACGGAACAGAAATATCTTTGTCGGACTGAGCTATCTGATGATGAATTTATCACTCATTAAAGTTTATCTAAACCCAAGAACAAAAAATATAATATATTATGTCTGACCAGTCCTTAAAGTGATTGTAAACCTACAATTGTCGACTGAAATACGTAGATATACAGTGGGTACGGAAAGTATTCAGACCCCCTTAAATTTTTCACTCTTTGTTATATTGCAGCCATTTGCTAAAATCATTTAGGTTCATTCTTCTTCCTCATGAATGTACACATAGCACCCCATACTGACAGAAAAACACAGAATTGTTGATATTGTTGCAGATTTATTAAAAAAGAAAAACTGAAATATTACATGGTCCTAAGTATTCAGACCCTTTGCTGTGACACTCATATATTTAACTCAGGTGCTTTCCATTTCTTCTGATCATCCTTGAGATGGTTCTACACCTTCATTTGAGTCCAGCTGTGTTTGATTATACTGATTGGACTTGATTAGGAAAGCCAAACACCTGTCTATATAAGACCTTCCAGATCACAATGCATGTCAGAGCAAATGAGAATCATGAGGTCAAAGGAACTGCCTGAAGAGCTCAGAGACAGAATTGTGGCAAGGCACAGATCTGGCCAAGGTTACAAAAAGATTTCTGCTGCACTTAAGGTTCCTAGGAGCACAGTGGCCTCCATAATCCTCAAATGGAAGACGTTTGGGACGACCAGAACCCTTCCTAGAGCTGGCCGTCCGGCCAAACTGAGCTATCGGGGGAGAAGAGCCTTGGTGAGAGAGGTAAAGAAGAACCCAAAGATCACTGTGGCTGAGCTCCAGAGATGCAGTCAGGAGATGGGAGAAAGTTGTAGAAAGTCAACCATCACTGCAGCCCTCCACCAGTCGGGGCTTTATGGCAGAGTGGCCCGACGGAAGCCTCTCCTCAGTGTAAGACACATGAAAGCCCGCATGGAGTTTGCTAAAAAACACCTGAAGGACTCCAAGATGGTGAGAAATAAGATTCTCTGGTCTGATGAGACCAAAATAGAACTTTTTGGCCTTAATTCTAAGCGGTATGTGTGGAGAAAACCAGGCACTGATCATCACCTGTCCAATACAGTCCCAACAGGGAAGCATGGTGGTGGCAGCATCATGCTGTGGGGGTGTTTTTCAGCTGCAGGGACAGGACGACTGGTTGCAATCGAGGGAAAGATGAATGCGGCCAAGTACAGGGATATCCTGGACAAAAACCTTCTCCAGAGTGCTCTGGACCTCAGACTGGGCCGAAGGTTTACCTTCCAACAAGACAATGGCCCTAAGCACACAGCTAAAATAACGAAGGAGTGGCTTCACAACAACTCCGTGACTGTTCTTGAATGGCCCAGCCAGAGCCCTGACTTAAACCCAATTGAGCATCTCTGGAGAGACCTAAAAATGGCTGTCCACCAACGTTTACCATCCAACCTGACAGAACTGGAGAGGATCTGCAAGGAGGAATGGCAGAGGATCCCCAAATCCAGGTGTGAAAGACTTGTTGCATCTTTCCCAAAAAGACTCCTGGCTGTATTAGATCAAAAGGGGGCTTCTACTAAATACTGAGCAAAGGGTCTGAATACTTAGGACCATGTGATATTTCAGTTTTTCTTTTTTAGATAAATCTGCAACAATGTCAACAATTCTGTGTTTTTCTGTCAGTATGGGGTGCTATGTGTACATTCATGAGGAAGAAGAATGAACCTAAATGATTTTAGCAAATGGCTGAAATATAACAAAGAGTGAAAAATTTAAGGGAGTCTGAATGCTTTCCGTACCCACTGTACATTGAGATTTGCAAGCGGTTTACCGGATTGTGGCTGAAGATATAAGCCATAACCCCGGTATTGTTTTTTGAAGCCGGAAAACAGCTTTCTCATGAAACCTTAAGCTGCGTAAGGGGTTTTTCACTGTAAGGGCAGTGAGAATGTGGAACTCTCTTCCACAATTGGTGGTAGCTGCAGGGAGTATGGCTACTTTTAAAAGACTCTTGGACGTGTATCTCACAGATCACGACATTCAGGGTTATGGGAAATGATCACGTCACTGACACACACACACACACACACACCTGCACAGGTTGAACTGGATGGACTGTTGTCTTTATTCAACCTCAACTACTGTATACTACTATGTACTGTATATGAGCTGCTGGAATGGTTTCCGAAGTTGCGGGAGGGGACGTCATCCTGCTACTCGCCGGAGTTTCTTGGGCTTACTATTTCGCCCAAGAAAGGATCTAAAGGTGCGGCCAGCTGTTTCCATAGGTCAAATGTGTCAAACACAAGGCCTGGGGGCCGAATCTGGCCCTTCAGGCCATTTCATGTGGCCCTCGCACCTCTCCTGCAGCTGTGTCCTCCCCTCATTTGCACCCCATCTTGTCTCAGCAGTCGTCAGCAGAGATCAAGACAGAATTCTTTCGCCAGTTCCTGCCTCTCCACCTTCACTGGTATCAGCATTTAACAGACTCTGGCAGCTGACTCCAGCCCCTTCCTGGTCCTCCTCCAGACCCTGCACTTTCTGCTTCCCAGATCCGCCCCCAGCTTCTTCTCGGCAGTAGCACAAGGTAAGGGGAGACACTGTGATGTAAGGGAGGGTGGGGGACTCTTGTCATCTGATGTAAGGGGGAGGGGGGGTGCTCTGATCATCCAGTCTTACAAATACATCTGGTCCTTTGAAGGAAATCATTATGCTGATTTGGCCCACGACAAATTTGATTTTGACACCCCTGCCATAGGCGATCAAAGAATAGATACTCTTTGATCACCTCTATAGACTTGGAGGACCAGAGCGACATCATGACATCACTTCCAGGCCAGGCTGGAAGTAATTTTTTTTTTTTAAAGCAAAAAATGAAAAACTTTTTTTTTTATCTTTTGCTTTTAAAGGTAAAGAGATTTGGGGTATTTTTAAAGAGGACCTGTCATCCTTATTTCTATTACAAGGAATGTTTACAGGAATAGGAATAAAAGTGATAAAAAAACAAAAATAAAGGGAAAGTGAAAAAATAAAAAATAAAATAAATTATAAAAAAAAGTTGAAAGCGCCCCCACCCCTTGTGCTCGCGCGCAGAAGCAAACTCATACGTAAGTCGCGGATGCATATGTAAACGGTATTAGCACAACAAATGTGAGGTATCGCCGCGAACGTTCCAGCGAGAGCAATAATTGTAGCACTAGACTTCCTCTTTGACTCTAAACACTTAACCTGTAAAGGCAGTTAAAGTGTCGCCCATGGGGATTATTAAGTACCATAGTTTGTCCCCATTCCACGAGCGTGCACAATTTTGACACACTAACACACAAAGCGTGGCTCATCTCAGTCCCGCCCCCACTTTCTACTCACAGTCTGTGATTGACAGCAGCGGGAACCAATGACTCCCACTGCTGTCTCTGTGCCTATGAGATGAGAGAGGACTGCTGCTCTCATGCACAGTGCTGGATCGAGTTTGGGTTCAGGTAAGAATAGGGGGGGGGGGGGGTTAGGGATGAGAAGAGCAAAGAAGTTTTTTTACATAATTGAGAGTGCATTAAGGTAAAAAACCTTTTAGCTTTACAACAACTTCAGGCAGGCCACACACTTGTAGAATTGAATTCTCAAAATCTTTATTTTTGGAGCATGTGTTCAATTTTTAGATGTTTTGTGGGATCAAACCCGACAATCATTTTTGACTGTGGTGATGATTCAAAATTCAAAAGAGATGTGAATTTTTCGGAACTGAGCAAAAATTAGTTGACTGAGAGATGGCAAGAAAGAATGTTCTGATCAATATTTTTTTCAGAATTTCTGTACAAACATTTAAATGAAAACATAGAACCAGTTTTAGATGTGTTTTACATTTCTTTTTTATCTGCCTTTTTTTTTTTTAACTTGATGACTCTGCCAATAATGCCCCTCTTGTCCAAAGATGACAAAGCTCAGTCCCCATACTGTATTTATGGAGTAGTGTTGTCACCCTAGGCCACAAAGTGTGTTAGGACTACAGAACACCTCTTTCTCACCCCAGAAGGAAAGTGTTTTGTAGATCACAGAGGTAAATATGGCAGGGTTGAAAGCACCGCTTGGGATTTATGTGCCACAGTAGCAGAGGAAGTTATTAGCTCACAAGACTTCTGGGGGGATCGACAGTTTTTTTTTTTTGCACTTATTGAACAGATATAATAAAATGCTTTTAATGGTATAATTACCGGAACTATAGGGATTAGACAGGAAATGTTCATTATAAAGATTTATATACAATTTAATGTGCGAGTTTACATTGTAGCTTGGGCTAATGAACCCTGTAAATAGAAGGCTTTTACTATAGTGGTAAGAGGTGCAGTGGTAAGAGCTTAAATTTGGCTAGATATAAGACTACACATATTTTTCATATTTGATATTTTATATTTACCAGACTAGAAGAAAATAAAAATGGTTTTAAATGTTTTTTTTTTTTTTTTTTTTGTGCGGACAATGACATACATAAATACAATACACACACAAAACGCTAGTTATTCCTTTTAAAAAGTATTTATTTATTTTTATTTCATTTCATTTATTGTATTATTTGTATTCCCTAAGGAACCCTGTCCCAGCTTACTGGTGTGGTAGCCTATTGACCACCACAATGGGGCAGATAGATTACATGTAATCCCCCCAAGAACAGCAGAACACTTCTATTCTGTGGGCACTGGGGTGCTGAGGAGACCAGCGCTCTACCAAGTTATTTTATTTACAAAGCTAAGTCTTCATTGGTGGCATATTTTTTCTGGGGCATGCCGATGAGACTCGAAAGGTGAATGTACTAGGTTCCCCTGAAAACGTCTGCAAATCATCAAACATATGCTCAGACAAATCTGTCTGTGAAGCAAAAGTATAATATAGAAAAAAAATAATTCAACTATAGTCCCAAGAGCTGCCAAAGTATCAATAGAAGGTTACCATTTGATCACCGTAGACCAGCCTGTCTAAACCTTTTTGCACTGTAGGAACCCCTGAAATACCTTTTAAGATTTAGGCAACCCCCTGCCAAATATGATTATAACTAAAACTTATGTTACCTTAGTGTGAGATGTTGAAATAATAAATAAAAGAAGAAAGAATGTGCTGTACCTAGCATATTTGACACCCAAGAGAGATCATTTTTACATCCAACTGCAAAATTATTTTCAGCATGGATGGAATCATAATAATAACCAAATTAGAAAAACAGACAATGTACTTTGGTGATTTTTGAAGTTCCCTCTTACATTGGTGGTCAGTTAGAGAAGTACCCTCTTAAAAACAACTAAAAACATAACAGGTTGCAATGGTTTCCTGCCTGTGAGATGAGAGGACAGACTGGCCCCGGAATTATGCAGTCACTTTCATTTGGAAGAACCATCAAATATATTCCGCTCCTTGGTCTCTTTTGGAGAAATCCTCCTTCGTGCAATCTCAGCTTAGTTGTTACAAAGTATCCCAAGATGTCAGCTGGACTCTTACAAAACATGATGCTATTGCATATGTAAAAAGCGAAATAGAAGCAATACAAACAACTAGCATAGCCATGGACCTCACCAGCAGGCTCTTGTGACGTCACAAATGTGGCTTCACCGATGCGTTTTCCCATAATGGGCATCTACTGGGAACAGAGACTCTGAGTTTTTGGTTTGTGTTTAACACCACTTTAAGCTCATCTCAATATATCACCTAAATCATCCCCTCTACTCCTCCCAAAACCTCTTGCTCTGTAGCCCCATTGTCATCTCCTTTCATGCTCTCCTGCAGGACTTCTCCAGAGTCTATCTCATCCTCTTAAACTCTCTACCCCAATTTGTCTGCCCATCTCCTTCTCTGTCCGAGTTTACTCCTTCCTTGAAAACTCATTGTAACAGATACCCAATACTTGGACCAAGTATTTCTGTCTTAGGTCTCCAGAATCTCACGTGATGCAGTGACCTGGCCCCTCAATTCCCCCCAAGCATCAGCCTAAGCTTGATGAAGGGAAAAACAAAAGACACTTTATTCAACAACTCACTTCCAATATATACAGTCTCATGTGTTTGATTTCATTATCATATGCAAATGCTATTACATACAGAACATAGTCAACATACCTTGGCCATCTGGATAGAGACAAAAGGTGAATGAGACTGCAACATTATCATAATTAACTCAACAAACAACAAGCCCCCAAAACAAAACCACCTCTAAACAGATGAAAGCAGAAGACGTAGGCTCGCAGACTGCCCACCTTAATATAAGTGGCAATACATATCCCCACAGTAGACAATAGCTGAGTTTGACGTCATTACCATCTCTTTAGTCTCTCATTGTGTGGAGAAGTCCTCTGCTGCAATAGGCAGCTTTAGGCCTGTAACATTGATCCCAGTCTCAGAGTCTGTATCTTGGGGTGACATGGACCCGAGTCCAAAGCAACACCACTCCCATGGTCCTCCAGCATATACCCCCATACAGAGGTGCACTCCCCTGTAAGCCAGGACCCATAGTCCGTGGGCAGGAGTCATGCCTCCACACACCTCCAGTAGCCAGTGGCGAACGTCCCAGCAAATAGGCGTTCGTCACACTCATCTCTTCAGGAAAGTCTATCCCAATTCCACCTAAAACTTAACTTTTATTTTCTCCATCAGCTCATCCATCATATTTATCTCTTGATTTCTTGAGCCAATGATACTTGAACCTCTTAAAGTGTTTATGAATGGCCTTAATGGGCACCTGTTTATGCCGACAGTATGGGGTTGATTTACAAAAACTGGGGAGTGCAAAATCTAGTGCAGTTGTGCATGGTAGCCAATCAACTTCTAACTTCAGCAGCAGTTTTAGTAAATCAACCCCTATGCTTTCAGGGCTGTGCACCCACACAGTTGTCAGACTGGTAGCAGCATCTGTGTCTGTGTAGCTGCTATGTCTCAATTGACATCAATGGGACTTTCTGTGTGGGGATGTATGGAACACCTATGCATCCCTGTGTGGGTAAACATGGGTCTCCATGGGTATACTCTTTAGTACGCCCTTGTAAAAGAGGCCTAAATGGTAGTTTCCGAAATAACACTGCTATAAATACATTGTTCCTATAAAATAATGTAAAGTTTTAAGGTACTATAATTGAGAGAGTAACATTTAGGTGCAAACATTCAAATACGGCCAACTTATTTACAGACCAGGGAGAACGTGGTGAATGTTTGCTGGTAGAAGAATGTACAATAAATTTGAAAAGTATGTTGTTTATTGCTAAGAAAAACATAGGAGACATAATCTGCCATTTAATGGATGAAATGCTGGGACGGGAGCTTGAAAGTGGAAGCCAATTCCTCATTGCTTCCCCCTCCACCTCTCTTAATGAATGTTGTTCTGTAAGGACTCTAGTGCTTCAAGGCCCATTGCTCAGGAATACTGGGAGGGCATTTATGAATGCAGTTGTGCTCTATTTCCTAGTGTCGCATCATGTCAGTGTGTGCAAATCATTCAGAGTTCTTATTTTGTGTTTGAACATTTCAAGTGCCATGCAAACAGTCTGGTCAGTTCAGCGGTCATACAATTGGTAAGCTCTCAGCCTTAAGTTGGCCATTCACTAGTAGAATTTCTTATGAATATTTTAATTATAAGAACATTTGTTTGATTTTTTTAATCATTAATGGGCTGGAATTGACATTCGTATTTAACCACAGAAATTTTTCTTGAGCAAACAAATTTCCAAAAATGAGCGTGGTTTTCATTTAGGGGAGCTCGATCACTCCAAAATTAAATGTTAAAAGCAAATGTTTTTTTTTTTTTAAATACTTTTAATGGAAATCTGTCATATCAGCAAATATAGTGAAGAACATTTTCTTATGAATGTTTGTATGAACGTTAATTTTAAAATCTACTAGTGTATGGCCTGTTTTAGCTATCTTTATGGCATGAAGGTGTGTATTAATACTTGCTTTTTAACAGACCCCAAAATTCTTCCTTAAAGAATAATGCGACAGTGTAGCAAATATGCCACATATCCCTGTAATCTGCCAAAATAACAGTTGCAAAGCAATACAACACATTTATTACATAAAGTGTGGCATTATGAAAAATGTGTTGTATTTCTACAAATGACTAGAAATCTTGCCACATTAATGAATGCAATGGCTGCATTTTTATTGATAAATGTCCCCCTGTATATCTCTATCTATTTGTATTTTGTATAATTAACACGGGAAGAAAGGCTCTATTGCTGAATCTCTAAACATATGCTCTAATAATGTACTACTAAAAAAAAAAAACAACCTCACGTATTACTAGTTTAAAAAGGGCTCTTGTGTAAAACTAGATATTTTTTAAGAGCAAGCCCAGCATACGTCATTGTGGTCCCCATGAGAATAATACAACTGAAAACTCCAAAAAGAAAATAAGGCATGGGAAAGCTCTGCAATATCTTTGAAATAATATTTTCCAAGCTTCAAACATTCGCTTTTGCTTTTTGCTTTATCCAGAAACAATGGTGGGTAAAACGCTGACATTCATACTTTAAACAATCTGCTCCTTTGTGTGTACTAGATCTATCTGCTCTTCTGTTAGCAGAAGAACAATTCTTTTATGATACAAGCAACCAGACACAGGTTTCTTTTCTTGTTGCATACTCCATTCTCTTGTTTCTCTTCCTCTATCATCCCTGTAATGGCAAAAACCCAAACCCTAACCTTATCATCTTTATGACATAAATAGGTCCAAGGAATGCATTCTCTCAATCATCTTAAATTACCATAACTTTTCTGCGTGATTAAAAGCAAATTTATAACAAAACTTTAGAGTTACCTGGGACTTACCCATGCAGGGCCAACCAACAAGTTTGCTTAACCATCAGTACTGTGTGTTGCTTATACTTCCCTTTACTTTGCTGCCATGCCGCTCCGTTCAATCACAGGAACAAAGAGAATAAACCATGTGTATATCTAAGTTGATATGGCCAGCTCCATACACACATAGACATCTTTCATTTAGCCTTCAGGAAACAGATTCCTCAATCTATGCTAAACAATGTGGATAGACGAATCACCCCTGCCGACTACTGTATTCCAACAGCCAGTACTTGTGGTTGTCAGAATGCCCAAACAGTGGTTGCATCTGATTGGATTTTCCACCTGGCTCCTTCGACAAAAATTTATCGAACAATTGATTTTGGCAAGTCCGGTGGTAGGTGAACCTAGGGCTCAAATTTCATACGAATCCCTACGAAACGGCTGAAACTCCAGTCGTTTATACAGGTCTTCAGGCTTTCTCAATGACCCCATGTGATAGTGCTGGTGCCTAATGACTGGCTGCTTAAATATCTAGTGTCTCAACATGCTCCCCAGGAGTACAGGGTGTTTCACTTTGCTTCTGGCAAAGGGACAATAACTATAAAGATTCAAATTTAGGCCACATGCAGACTTGGTGTTTAGCCTGTGTTCATTCAATCCTGGCATTTTAGTGTTCAGTCACAGCTGTCAGCCTCTCATAGAGTTTGACAGGCTACCTGCATCGGGACTGGGTGGTGCACCTGTGCCCTCTACCCACAGATAAACACTAGAGCTCCATACACTGGGGCTAAGCACCCAGTGTGCATGGGGCCTAATTAGTAAGTGTTGTGGAACTTGTGTAATGGGCAGTACAGTGGCTAAGGGCTCTTTCACACGGCGGTCCGATCAGATCCACCTGTCAGTTTTTTAGGCGGATCTGATCGGATGCCCCATTCAGCCCTATGGAGCAGTGGATGTCAGCGGTGACATGTCCGCTGACACCTGCTGCCCTCCGCATCCGATCCTGTCCGTGAAATCCGGATGAATGGAAACCCTATTTTCCATCCGTCCTGGGGATCGGATGGGATCGGATGAGAGCGGACAGGCGGTCCGCTCTCATCCGATCCCCCATAGAGAGCAGCGGGAGCTGTGACACCTCCCTCTCCGCACTGCAAGCGGAGATGGAGCTGTCATCCGCCGGCTCAGCGGGGATCGCGGATCGATCCCCGCTGAGCAGCACGGATCCGCCTACGGAGGCGGACCGTGTGAAAGAACCCTAAGTGTTTAGCACTTCCGCCTAACAGCACTTGGTTTGTTGGTTCGAATTTTAACCAAGGCACCGCCTGCATGGAGTTTGAATGTTCTCCCTGTGCCTGCGTAGGTTTCCTCCCACACTCCAAAGACATGCAGGTAGGTAAATTGGCTCTAGTATGTGTATATATGAATGTCAGTTACAGGTCTTAGATTGAAAGCTCCTTGAGTGCAGGGACTATGTACAATATATGTGTAAAGCGCTACATAAATCAACGGAATATATAAGTACATGTAATAAACCAAATAAATTTTAATTCCTGCAATGATTTGCCATTTTTCTGTGTACTATTTTCTTTTCATAAATTGACTAAACAACTTGTATTTCTCTCATAGATTCTATTTAAAAAAAAAAAAATGTCCGTTATTTTATTGAAAGACTTGATTCCATCAGCTTTGCCTATTTGTATGGTAGGAGCCTTGGGTAACTTTTCTATTCATTTCTAGAGCAACTTTCTCTACTGACAATTTGGTGCAGAGTGCATTATGATTGTCCTAACCTGCCCAGCATATAATGAACCAGTTAAAGCCCAAATGGGAGCTTAAAAAAGGAGTGTAATAACATTCTGAAGTTTGTAAAATGCTTACATGCTAAGTATTGTGATTAGTAGTGAAATAGCTTCCTAGCAGCAACCCAAAATCTAAGGCACAGGCAGCAAACGGTGGAGAAATCACAGATGAAGCTCTGCAATCAGCATAGCTTGTTCTCTTTGCTGATTGGACAGCTGTAGCTCAGTGGGGGTATCAGATGGCTGCAGAGAAGCTGCTGTTCCCTCACAGTGGTCCCTCTCTGCACACTGTTATGCCTAGAACTTTGGGTTTCTGTTGGGAAGTTATTTACAAACTAATAACAGTAAGAACCTTGAATTTGAACTTTTTACAAGTTGCGCGCTGCTCAATGCATGCTACAAATCTCATAGTCCCTAGTCCATCTCTGGGGCGTGCAAGAGAGGGTGGCTACATTCCTACATACAAAGGGATGTAGCACCTTCTAGTGCTGGAATTGTAGATAGGTTTTGATGTAGTGTAGGTAAATTTACGCAGGCTTGTCTTTGTTTGTTTCCTGGGGTAGGCAAAAATCCAGGTAGAGCTGAGTGACTCACAGGCAGCATCACTGAGACCTCCCACCTATTTCTAGAATGTGCAGGAACTTTCTAGAAAAATGGGAGAGGAAGGTGGAGCTGCCTGGAGTATTCTGAAGGCCCTGACCAATCCCCAACTTGAGTTGGCAGGGAGCAAGCCCCCTCAAACACTCTGGTCAGCCCAGCTGGGGAGGAGTTGCTTGGGTGGAAGTTGGAGTGTTAGGTTGTTGGTGGCCTTTGAGGGAGCTCCCCAGTCTGGGGGGAGACCTTGGGCATGGGCTCGGGTGCAGACAGGACCCTCTCAAAACACACGGAGGTGTCCAGGACAGGAGGCACAGGAGCAAGGAGAGGACAGCGAGAGAACACTGCCAGGTAAGTCTCCAGGACAGACAAGGAACAGCCAAGAGGGCTGGTGAGTGACACACAGTCGGGAGTACTGGGAGGCACATCTGAGAGGACTGGGATGAAGCAGTCTGAGTTGGGTGCAGAGCAAATCAGGGGGACATGGGCAGTGGAAAGAGGCAGCTGCTGCCAGGAGGGCTGTCAGGGCCTGAAGAGGTGATACTGGGAGCAGTAGCCACATATAGGACTGCTAGCACTAAGGACCATCAATTTGTGCTACATCATAGGGGCCTTTGCACCCTGCCTGCAAAAGGGCATTTGCTTTGGGTCTGACTGAGTTAGTGTCAGATCTTCAAATCAGTGCTAGCTGGTTCTGGGAGGACTGCTTCTTGTCTCTGAGTGACTGGAGATTTGTGTGCCTGGTAGTGCAGGTTGGGAGACGGACAACATTCACCAGCGGCCCCTATGGGGGTAGCGCTAAAGGGACAATGGTGAGCAAACTTAGCCATACATTATCAGGAAGTCACCACACAGAAGCAAAAAAAGGAAATTTGGAGAATTAAGACTGAGATCAACAGAAGGTTGTTTTTTTTTAACCCAAACTTTAGTGTCCCTTTAAGCTTTAATTGGGCTATAAGAAGTCCATCAGATAACTAATTTGATCAGTCCCCTCAACATTCTGCATGCAGGTCCCCTCACCACTGATCACTGGTCAACAGTTTGAGTGAGATCCAAAGCAGATTAGGGTGCAGGGATCTCCATCCCCATTAATTGCACAGCCCCAATAGGCAATGATGATTGAATCAGAAGAATTGCAGAATATTATTTTCTAGGATATTCCATATAGGTCCGTCTGATCACTGGAAAAGTAATTTAAGAATTAAAGGAATCATTATTTATGAATATCATCATTCCCTGCAGATTGCAAAATATATCGCATGCATATATTCAGAAGAATAAATCCATTCTTGCTTTTTAAACCAAATCCTTTAGTAAAATAATATATTTTCTTCTTGGGTGTTATCCTTCGTAGTGTAAGATTAGTGTACACCTAAGGGTAAATTCATGCATACATCCCTACACATATTTTTGAAAGGCAAATATAATTAATAGAAATCTATTTGCATATGTGGAATCATTTGAAACCCTTTTTTAGAATCCTGTGCACTCTATTATGCTGTTATTTCGTTTTATTTAAAAGTCAGTGAACTTACCACGAAATTACTCAGAATTCAGAAGCAGTGACTACCAAAATAAATCTCCTTTAGTTGTGGCAATTAGACCTTTTGGCATAAAAACCATCTTCTGTAATAAACTGTAGAGCTCCACTTTTCCACACAGACGTACTATTATGTGTACATTTCCACTGATCTATTAAATTTTAGGGCTTTGGAGAGTGCTTTATGGGGTGCAGGTATTTGTTAACTCTTATGAACCTAATCCATGAAAAATGTATGAAAACGAAAAAATTACTACATTTTCAGACGATATTTGATTTTTTACTGAACCCGTCAAGACTATAGTGACCTGATATGGGGTTCATGGAAAAAAGGAGACTAATATTAAAGAAGTTCAATGAACCTATGTACAGTGACAAAGTTTAACCCCGTGAAGAAAAAAAATGTTGTCTTGGTTATCTATCCCTGTCTGTCAGCACCTCCACCATAGTCATTAAACCAGCCCGGGATATAAACTACCTTTTCCAATAGTGCTGATTGTTCCAGTTTAGTTCTATTGGTGTGTTTCCAAACCTGCCTTAGACTACAGTCCTGAACATCTGGAACCTATAGCTGGGTACTTAACTTCTCTATAGCTTAGGTGTTCTCAACACAGGGCTATTTTCACATTAAACTCAACCAGCAGATAACTTCTACTATACTTTGGCCAAAAACGTTTATCCAAAATAACTTTTATTTTTTTTTTCCCTTTACAATAAATCTTCTTTAAGCTCAGAGGAAATTTAGCAATTACCAAACTAGTTATTTAAATTCCTTATAGGAAAGCCACAGTGCAGGAATACAGGATCTGAAACAGTATCCATACCAAAGTACTTAGGCCATATTTCGAAACGTAGTTAAATATTCCAGTTCTAAGGTCACTAAACCTCAATATAATCACATCAATGGATTTGGGGAACGTAAGCTAACTTCTCTGTTTGATATTTCTGGAGCAAATTGCTAGGATTTAAAACAGCGATATTATCTGAAAGAAAATATATGCTCACCCAAACATCCTGGCAACTAGTTATAAACCTGGGTGTAATTACTGTCTCTTTTTCATCTCCACAAATTTTTATTGCTTCATAGACTTTGTGGCATTGAAATGTTAATCTTCAAATTACTATAAGAGGGCAGACTGTTTTATTTTATGATTTAATGGCATAATACATTTCATTATGTGTAAAAATGTTTATTCCAAATAAAATGTAGGTCTTGTCCTACAAGCATTCCCTAAAACAAGCCCATGCTTTGTCTATACCAGACAAAGCAACAACTTTGTGTAATGCTCCTCCACACCCAGCAGTACTCAATATTTTCTTTCCTCTGGCATCTAAACAGAAGGTTCTGCTAGAAACTGGGGCATTAAACTGAATTGGTTGAATTAATGCAGAGATATAAAAATATTAAATATTAATAAAATAGTGAATCTGACAATTACCAAATATTCACATCAGATGAATTTTCTAGGTGCATATATTTTTTGATTAATCACCTGGGAATGTTTGGTGAAAGTCACAATTACTGCTTTAGGCCTCGTTTATACTTGTGTTGGCCTCTCTAATGTAAATTGCTCTTCAAAGGGCATTTAAAAAGGCCGTGAGGAGCTATTATATCATCTAGTCCCCATCTTGTTGTAACCCCTCAGTTAAATGTGACCACTAACATCATGAGTAGCGCATGCAAATATAACAAAATCCCTGCTAAATCTCAAAAATAAAACTGAGTTAAACTTGAGTTATTCAGGCTGAATTTTAGGTATGGCTATTTTTGCATAGTTCTATTGGTCCAGCTTGGAACAATATACTGTATGTATGCATGTGCTGATCCCTGTGGAAGCTGGAGATCATTATAGTAGGCACCACTACTACAGTGATCATTGCTAGTTTCTGGGTCTGAATGGCTGCCCTGTTGCTTACTGAATACAGGAGATTGCTTGCTTAGCCAGAAAGCATTCTCTGATCAAACAATATGGAGATCAGGATGTCACCATCTTGCATCTCCACCTTGTCCAATCAGAGAAGGCTTTGCATTCAGTGGGTGACTGCCTCGTCCACCTGAAATCTCTTGAAAAATCAGAGGAGCCGAGTGAAATATTGTCAGTGGAAAAGAGGCTGCATTCAATCAGATGCAGCTGCTGCATGGGTATTTTGACAGCGAGTGGGGCTGGCTGTCCAAATGCAATATGCATAGCGGGAATTTGTTTATCCCCGCTGTATAATTGCAGGCTGAAAAAAAAAACAATTATTGTAAGACCAGCTTTACGCTAAAAATATGGAGCTTGGTCTCACTCCTAATCCATTGCATAGTGTGTGATGCGACAAAAGGATGTGCAAGCATACAACCTATTGCAATGCAGTGTGTTACAATGTGCAGTAATGCACTACTGCCATGTAGCTGAATCATAGTTTTTAAAAAAGCAAATGACAGGCTCCTTTATAGTTGGAAATGCTGTCCCCTATGGAACATGTTAGATCCCCAGTCATGGATGCTGCAACAATTGGATTCTACTGTGGATTTGGGATTCCAGGGTGACACTAGAAGTAATTCCAAGTGCAATTCTTCTACCAACACTGACATTAATGTATGTGCATTATAGTTTGGGCATTGCTAATGATTAATTACAATTACTACATCACTGTGGAGCAGGGGCGGACTGATAACCTATGGGGCCCCCGGGCAATATGAGATCATGGGGCCCCCCTGTGTCCATGTCCATGAGTACACATGTTGCAGCAGGAGTTAAACCCCCCTGTTGCTTTTGGTGGGTTATCGTGACCCATTCAAGTGAATGAGGCCCACTCAGCAAACACCCTGCAACCATGTGCAATGCACATAGTTTCAGCATGCTAGTGTGTGATTCAAGGAGTTGAAGCAGGTGATGAGGAGGCAATACAACGCCTTCTCATTGCCTACTTTAACCCTTTTTTTTTTTTGTTGTACTGCACAAGGTTGCACAGCCTTTGCAATGCAGCCCCATTCACTTGAATGAGTTATGCTTGGCAGGTGCTACATCTGCCAAGCGTGACAGGACATATAATTCCTGATGCGGATGCAACATGTGTACACCCCTGGCCCTTGCAGTTAAAGGGGGTGTGGTGGGGGTGAGTAAATACAGGGCTCAATTCTGAGGTTTTCCTGCCCCCAAACTGCAAATTTAAACAGGCCCTTGCTGTCCTGAACAACCTATCCCAGTTGGTGTTTAGGGGACCCCTTGAAAGAGGACAGAGAGGGACCCCTGAGATAAAGACAGAGAGTGACCCTTGGAATAATGACAGAGAGTAGCCCCTGGGATAAGAACAGAGAGGGACCCCTGGGATAAGGACAGAGAGGGGCCCCAGGGATGAGAGCAGAGAGGGTCCTGGAATGAGAACAGAGAGAGGGTCCTAATATGAGAGCAGAGAGGGGGTCCAGGGATGAGAGCAGAGAGGGGGTCCTGAGATGAGAGCAGAGAGGGGGTCCTGAGAGGAGAGCAGAGAGGGGGTCCTGAGATGAGAGCAGAGAGGGGGTCCTGAGATGAGAACAGAGAGGGGGTCCTGAGATGAGAACAGAGAGGGGGTCCTGAGATGAGAGCAGAGAGGGGACACTGGAATGAGAGCTGAGAGAGACCCCTGCGATGAGAGCAGAGAGGGGCCTTGGGATGAGAGCTGAGAGAGACCCCTGGGATGAGAGCAGAGAGGGGGTCCTGGGATGAGAGCAGAGAGAGACCCCCTGGGATGAGAGCAGAGAGAGACCCCTGGGATGAGAGCAGAGAGGGGGTCCTGGGATGAGAGCAGAGAGGGGGGTGCAGGGATGAGAGCAGAGAGGGGGTCCTGGGATGAGAGCAGAGAGGGGGCCATGGGATGAGAGCAGAGAGGGGGTCCTGGGATGAGAGCAGAGAGAGACCCCTGGGATGAGAGCAGAGAGGGGGTCCTGAGATGAGAGCAGAGAGGGGGTCCTGAGATGAGAGCAGAGAGGGGGTCCTGAGATGAGAACAGAGAGGGGGTCCTGAGATGAGAACAGAGAGGGGGTCCTGAGATGAGAACAGAGGGGGGGTCCTGAGATGAGAGCAGAGAGGGGACACTGGAATGAGAGCTGAGAGAGACCCCTGGGATGAGAGCAGAGAGGGGGCCTTGGGATGAGAGCTGAGAGAGACCCCTGGGATGAGAGCAGAGAGGGGGTCCTGGGATGAGAGCATCGAGGGGGCCCTGGGATGAGAGCTGAGAGAGACCCCTGGGATGAGAGCAGAGAGAGACCCCTGGGATGAGAGCAGAGAGGGGGTCCTGGGATGAGAGCAGAGAGGGGGTCCTGGGATGAGAGCAGAGAGGGGGTCCTGGGATGAGAGCAGAGAGGGGGCCATGGGATGAGAGCAGAGAGGGGGGGTCCTGGGATGAGAGCAGAGAGGGGGGTCCTGGGATGAGAGCAGAGAGGGGGGTCCTGGGATGAGAGCAGAGAGGGGGTCCTGGGATGAGAGCAGAGAGGGGGGTCCTGGGATGAGAGCAGAGAGGGGGTCCTGGGATGAGAGCAGAGAGGGGGGTCCTGGGATGAGAGCAGAGAGGGGGTCCTGGGATGAGAGCTGAGAGAGACCCCTGGGATGAGAGCAGAGAGGGGGCCATGGGATGAGAGCAGAGAGGGGGCCATGGCATGAGAGCAGAGAGGGGGCCATGGGATGAGAGCAGAGAGGGGGCCATGGGATGAGAGCAGAGAGGGGGCCATGGGATGAGAGCAGAGAGGGGGTCCTGGGATGAGAGCAGAGAGGGGGTCCTGGGATGAGAGCAGAGAGGGGGTCCTGGGATGAGAGCAGAGAGGGGGTCCTGGGATGAGAACAGAGGGGGGGTCCTGAGATGAGAGCAGAGAGGGGACACTGGAATGAGAGCTGAGAGAGACCCCTGGGATGAGAGCAGAGAGGGGGCCTTGGGATGAGAGCTGAGAGAGACCCCTGGGATGAGAGCAGAGAGGGGGTCCTGGGATGAGAGCATCGAGGGGGCCCTGGGATGAGAGCTGAGAGAGACCCCTGGGATGAGAGCAGAGAGGGGGTCCTGGGATGAGAGCAGAGAGGGGGTCCTGGGATGAGAGCAGAGAGGGGGTCCTGGGATGAGAGCAGAGAGGGGGCCATGGGATGAGAGCAGAGAGGGGGCCATGGGATGAGAGCAGAGAGGGGGTCCTGGGATGAGAGCAGAGAGGGGGGGTCCTGGGATGAGAGCAGAGAGGGGGCCATGGGATGAGAGCAGAGAGGGGGTCCTGGGATGAGAGCAGAGAGGGGGGTCCTGGGATGAGAGCAGAGAGGGGGTCCTGGGATGAGAGCAGAGAGGGGGGTCCTGGGATGAGAGCAGAGAGGGGGTCCTGGGATGAGAGCAGAGAGGGGGGTCCTGGGATGAGAGCAGAGAGGGGGTCCTGGGATGAGAGCTGAGAGAGACCCCTGGGATGAGAGCAGAGAGGGGGTCCTGGGATGAGAGCAGAGAGGGGGTCCTGGGATGAGAGCAGAGAGGGGGCCATGGGATGAGAGCAGAGAGGGGGTCCTGGGATGAGAGCAGAGAGGGGGCCATGGAATGAGAGCAGAGAGGGGGCCCTGGGATGAGGAGAGAGGGGGCCCTGGGATGAGGAGAGAGGGGGTCCTGGGATGAGGAAAGAGGGGGTCCTGGGATGACAGCAGAGAGGGGTCCTGGGATGAGGAGAGTGGGGGTCCTGGGATGAGGAGAGAGGGGTCCTGGGATGAGGATAGAGGGGGTCCTGGGATGAGGAGAGAGGGGGTCCTGGGATGAGGAGAGAGGGGTCCTGGGATGAGGAGATAGGGGTCCTGGGATGAGGAGATACGGGTCCTGGGATGAGGAGAGAGGGGGTCCTGGGATGAGGAGAGAGGGGGCCCTGGGATGAGGAGAGAGGGGTCCTGGGATGAGGAGAGAGGGGGTCCTGGGATGAGGAGAGAGGGGGTCCTGGGATGAGGAGAGGGGGGGTCCTGGGATGAGGAGAGAGGGGTCCTGGGATGAGGAGAGAGGGGGTCCTGGGATGAGGATGGGATGAGGAGAGAGGGGGTCCTGGGATGAGGAGAGAGGGGGCCCTGGGATGAGGAGAGAGGGGTCCTGGGATGAGGAGAGAGGGGTCCTGGGATGAGGAGAGAGGGGGTCCTGGGATGAGGAGAGGGGGGGTCCTGGGATGAGGAGAGAGGGGTCCTGGGATGAGGAGAGAGGGGGTCCTGGGATGAGGAGAGAGGGGTCCTGGGATGAGGAGAGAGGGGTCCTGGGATGAGGAGAGAGGGGGTCCTGGGATGAGGAGAGGGGGGGGGTCCTGGGATGAGGAGAGAGGGGTCCTGGGATGAGGAGAGAGGGGGCCCTGGGATGAGGAGAGAGGGGTCCTGGGATGAGGAGATAGGGGGTCCTGGGATGAGGAGAGAGGGGTCCTGGGATGAGGAGAGAGGGGTCCTGGGATGAGAAGAGAGGGGGTCTTGGGATGAGGAGAGAGGGGTCCTGGGATGAGGAGAGAGGGGTCCTGGGATGAGGAGAGAGGGGGTCCTGGGATGAGGAGAGGGGGGGTCCTGGGATGAGGAGAGAGGGGTCCTGGGATGAGGAGAGAGGGGTCCTGGGATGAGGAGAGAGGGGGTCCTGGGATGAGGAGAGAGGGGTCCTGGGATGAGGAGAGAGGGGGTCCTGGGATGAGGAGAGAGGGGTCCTGGGATGAGGAGAGAGGGGTCCTGGGATGAGGAGAGAGGGGGTCTTGGGATGAGGAGAGAGGGGTCCTGGGATGAGGAGAGAGGGGTCCTGGGATGAGGAGAGAGGGGGTCCTGGGATGAGGAGAGGGGGGGTCCTGGGATGAGGAGAGAGGGGTCCTGGGATGAGGAGAGAGGGGTCCTGGGATGAGGAGAGAGGGGTCCTGGGATGAGGAGAGAGGGGGTCCTGGGATGAGGAGAGGGGGGGTCCTGGGATGAGGAGAGAGGGGTCCTGGGATGAGGAGAGAGGGGGTCCTGGGATGAGGAGAGAGGGGTCCTGGGATGAGGAGAGAGGGGGTCTTGGGATGAGGAGAGAGGGGGTCTTGGGATGAGGAGAGAGGGGGTCTTGGGATGAGGAGAGAGGGGGTCCTGGGATGAGGAGAGAGGGGGTCCTGGGATGAGGAGATGGGGGTCCTGGGATGAGGAGAGAGGGGGTCCTGGGATGAGGAGATGGGGGTCCTGGGATGAGGAGAGAGGGGTCCTGGGATGAGGAGAGAGGGGTCCTGGGATGAGGAGATGGGGGTCCTGGGATGAGGAGAGAGGGGGTCCTGGGATGAGGAGATGGGGGTCCTGGGATGAGGAGAGAGGGGGTCCTGGGATGAGGAGAGGGGGGGTCCTGGGATGAGGAGAGAGGGGTCCTGGGATGAGGAGAGGGGGGTCCTGGGATGAGGAGAGAGGGGTCCTGGGATGAGGAGAGAGGGGGTCCTGGGATGAGGAGAGAGGGGTCCTGGGATGAGGAGAGAGGGGTCCTGGGATGAGGAGATAGGGGGTCCTGGGATGAGGAGAGAGGGGTCCTGGGATGAGGAGAGAGGGGGTCCTGGGATGAGGAGAGAGGGGGTCCTGGGATGAGTGGCAATCTGCACCTCTTTGATTTGGGGAGAAGGGGCGGTAAGAGAACATGTGCTGGGGGGTGCATTTGGAGGGGAGAGGTCAGAGTTGAAATTCCCCTCACACCACCTCCTCACCTTCTAGCACAAGTCATCCCCCCTCCAAAAGCATCCCCCTAGCATATGCCCCCGCCCCCATCACTTCTCCATATGTGCATCCTTGTTATCTGTCCCCCTTCCGTATCCATAAACTATGTACAGTACATACCTCAGATAATCAGTGCAGCTCTTGAAGTTAATGTCCCTCCTCCCCGGCTACTCCTCCTCCTGTCTGTGTACTTCAGAGCCGTGGAGGAGGATCCTTGGTGAGCTCTGTGTACTGTGCAGGCATCAGTTGGGGGACAGATGTAAGTGTCAGCTGCTGCAGAGGGACGATCGCTGCGTGAGGGAGCCCAGGCACCCTCAAAGAGATGCAGGGAAGGTGTCCTGAGTGCCCACGCTAGTGTGTCTCTGTCAGGCCAGTTACCGGAGCTCAGCGCTGGAACTTGTTCTGGCACTGGGCTCCGGGATCATCACAGATGCTTTGGAAGGTAGGTGCCAGGAGCCTTTCATGGGGCCCCCTACTAGCCCCGGGCCCTCGGGCAGTGCCCGAGTGCCCTAATGGTCAGTCCGCCCCTGCTGTGGAGACATGTTTATGAACTGGAATGAAATATCCATAAGCACCACCAGGTATATTTTTTTTATAATACTGCTATGAACACTGCCAGCAACTGATAAATTACAACTGTTTCAGCACTTTGGACATTTGTTTAAGATTTGCTTATGAACTGAGCGCTTTTCTAAAGTGTGGGAGTGATGAAAAAACTACAAATTATTAGTCAGGTAATACATTTTAATGGCCATTTGATTTATACAGATCAAATTGTTGGTATTTTATTAACTAGCTATTTCTTGCACAAAGTTTATTACATAATGGATGGCCATTTGTATTTTTACATTTTTTGCCTTCTTTTTGTTCTCTGTTTCTTGGTTAGTAATCAACTTTTTTGTGGATTTCAGAGCATCTTTTTGTGCATTATATAAACATATTACTATATATATATATATATATATATATATATATATATATAGACAGTGCCTTTGCGAAAGTATTCAGCCCCCTTGAACTTTGCGACCTTTTGCCGCATTTCAGGCTTCAAACATAAAGATATAAAACTGTAATTTTTTGTGAGGAATCAACAAGTGGGACACAATCATGAAGTGGAACGAAAGTTATTGGATATTTCAAACTTTTTTAAAAAATAAAAAACTGAAAAATTGGGCGTGCAAAATTATTCAGCCCCTTTACTTTCAGTGCAGCAAACTCTCTCCAGAAGTTCAGTGAGGATCTCTGAATGATCCAATGTTGACCTAAATGACTAATGATGATAAATAGAATCCACCTGTGTGTAATCAAGTCTCCGTATAAATGCACCTGCACTGTGATAGTCTCAGAGGTCCGTTTAAAGTGCAGGGAGCATCATGAAGAACAAGGAACACACCAGGCAGGTCCGAGATACTGTTGTGGAGAAGTTTAAAGACAGATTTGGATACAAAAAGATTTACCAAGCTTTAAACATCCCAAGGAGCACTGTGCAAGCGATAATATTGAAATGGAAGGAGTATCAGACCACTGCAAATCTACGAAGACCTTGCCGTCCCTCTAAACTTTCAGCTCATACAAGGAGAAGACTGATCAGAGATGCAGCCAAGAGGCCCATGAGCACTCTGGATGAACTGCAGAGATCTACACCTGAGGTGGGAGACTCTGTCCATAGGACAACAATCAGTCGTATACTGCACAAATCTGGCCTTTATGGAAGAGTGGCAAGAAGAAAGCCATTTCTTAAAGATATCCATAAAAAGTGTCTTTTAACGTTTGCCACAAGCCACCTGGAAAACACACCAAACATGTGGAAGAAGGTGCTCTGGTCGGATGAAACCAAAATCGAACTTTTTGGCAACAATGCAAAACGTTATGTTTGGCGTAAAAGCAACATAGCTCATCACCCTGAACACACCATCCCCACTGTAAAACATGGTGGTGGCAGCATCATGGTTTGGGCCTGCTTTTCTTCAGCAGGGACAGTCATGGTTTGGGCCTGCTTTTCTTCAGCAGGGACAGGAAAGATGGTTAAAATTGATGGGAAGATGGATGGAGCCAAATACAGGACCATTCTGGAAGAAAACCTGATGGAGTCTGCAAAAGACCTGAGACTGGGACGGAGATTTGTCTTCCAACAAGACAATGATCCAAAACATAAAGCAAAATCTACAATGGAATGGTTCACAAATAAATATATCCATGTGTTAGAATGGCCAAGTCAAAGTCCAGACAACTGCTGTTCACAAACGCTCTCCATCCAACCTCACTGAATTCGAGCTGTTTTGCAAGGAGGAATGGGCAAAATTTCAGTCTCTCGATGTGCAAAACTGATAGAGACATACCCCAAGTGACTTACAGCTGTAATCGCAGCAGAAAGGTGGCGCTACAAAGAATTAACTTAAGGGGGCTGAATAATTTTACACGCCCAATTTTTCAGTTTTTTATTTGTTAAAAAAGTTTGAAATATCCAATAAATTTAGTTCCACTTCATGGTTGTGTCCCACTTGTTGTTGATTCTTCACAAAAAATAACAGTTTTATATCTTTATGTTTGAAGCCTGAAATGTGGCAAAATGTTGCAAAGTTCAAGGGGGCCGAATACTTTCGCAAGGCACTGTATATATAAATTGATATAGATATGAACAAATGTTCACCTTCCCTACAAGTGCCATTCAGCTTGTGCTTGGAGATATTGGATACTTATTGTTAGTTTTTAAGTCAGATTGTTGCTAGATATAATCCCTTTTTCCCATATAGTGTACATTTTTGGGGATTACCACAGCAAGAAAAACATACAACACTGTAATGTAATGCTTGACAGGATTTCATGATTGAAGAGATTATCAATTGTGTATCTTACAATATCCCACCAAAAAATGATTGAAAGTGAAAATGGAAAATGAAGACTTGGAATGCATAAAGGTATTATAATCATTATCATTATCTGATTCTCATTCATACATGGTTAGAGGGGACCATGTCTTTCCAAGGCTTACAATAGAACCCTAGCCAGGTTATGAATATTCGGGTGCAACACACTTTTTTGCTCTACAGCAATGCTGCTGCAATAGTTTGCAGCCCACCAAAACATCAGGATACCCAGGGGTGAATAGACTCTTAAACACTGTGTTGTCAACAATCTCCTGAGCCTGAAATTAGTAGGCCATTCATTTTTACTTCTGCTGACTCAGCAAATTGTAGTATACAACAAATAATGAAACAAGAAGCTTCAGTGCTACTCAGTAGCACATGCCTGCCCTTGATGAATCTGACTGCAATGGATTACATATAAACCTTAGGAAAGGTACAGCATTTCTTTAAAATGCATTTGCAGTTACGTAAGAGCATTACATAGGGTACATATACACACACAGTATGTTGGATTCTTCTTAAAGTTGAATTCCAGAAAACTTGCCTCTCTTGGGGCTGTATCACAAGAGTTAACTGATAATTTTGGTCTAGGGGCATGGTAGCAGATTTACTTACTGGATGTTCCATTCCTCTTCACTGCAATCCCTCCCTGTAGTGTCTTCTCTCCTTTGGGCAGTAGTCTAGGGTCCTGACATCATCAAGACTGATGAGGGGTCCATAGCCCTGATTTGAATATGTGGATGCAGATGGACAGTCTACTGCCGGAGCATGGAGGAATGGCATCTGCTGGGGGAGCAGAGAACCAGGTAAGTAAAAGTACTTCTAGTGGTCGGGTCCTTTGAGATTGCTTCAGAGGCATCTGGGAGGTGAAGGGACAGATCCCCAAAGAATTAATGGGGACATGAAGTAGATGGTCCCCTGGGTGGTAAATTACTATTCTTCAAAGAGGAAACTGCAACTTAGTAAGTAAGTGAAAGGAACACTGTGCAGAAAATCATACATATTGAATGACCTGTTCAAATTTGATTCTGAGTTGGGCTTTAATGCATTACCAAACCCAAGAACAAAAATAAATATATTATTCTATTGCATATGCATTTACCAGTCCTTAGATAAGGTGGCTGCATTAAATACATTTTCAGCAAGTACAGAAAATACATGTTGACCTTGCCAGTGTCCTTTAAGCCTAGTACGCACTAGTTGTTTTTTTTTTTTTTTTGCTGTCCCCTCTACTGTATATTCTCAGTGGCTAGTGGCCATTGAGGACACATTAGGACAGTTTTAGGCTTTGTGGTTCATGGACTATGGCCCAGCTTTAAAAACCCTACTTTGCTACCTACGCTTATTGAATCACACCCACTACTCCCACATCAGCATTCATTTTGTACTAAGGCTTTTTTGGCCCTCAAGGAATACTGATATTTTATGGAGGCATTCAGCTTTGAAATCAGGGATTTTTATGTGTCCCTACATATGGACAAGTGACGATTGTGTCCGGGCTGCTTTTTTTGGAGGGGTCTTTGTTAGTCTCATTCCCTGGGGGAGGGGGTGAGCACCGTGAGTTCAGACCTTTATTTTAAATGGTCAAAGCTCCTGAAGAAGTGACGAGGTCTCAAAACATGTAAAGCAATTTTCAGAAGGTCGACAAAGGACAAGTGAGATCCCAGTGTCGGGAAGATATGCAAACTTTGGCTTACAGTTCACACACATTATACATAATTGCTAGATCTATATCAATGAAACGACGCCCCCTAGATGTAATTCCTATCTGTGAATTAGTGCTCAGCTGCTGCTGTCAATTCTTGGTTATACCAAAATTTGTATAATAGCTATTGTCGAGGCGCTAGCTTAACCACTTAAGCCCCGGAAGATTTTACCCCCCTCCTGACCAGTGCCTATTTTGCGATTCGGCACTGTGTGACTTTAACGGACAATTGCGTGGTCGTGCGACACTGTACCCAAATGAAATTGACGTCCTTTTTTTCCCACAAACAGAGCTTTCTTTTGGTGGTATTTGATCACCTGTGCGATTTTTTGATCATGCGCTATAAACAAAAAAAGAGCGACAATTTTGAAAAAATAACAATATTTTTCACATATTTTTATATGAAATTCCCCCACAAAAAAATGTAAAAATCTAATTTTTTTTTACATTTTAGGCCAATTTGTTTTCTGCTACATATGTTTGGTAAAAAAAAAATCGCAATAAGCGTATTTTGATTGGTTTGCGCAAAAGTGATTGCGTTTACTAACTAAGGGAAAGATTTTTGTCATTTTTCTTGTTTTTTTTTTTAACAAGTAATGGCGGCGATCTGCTATTTTTTTTGCGGGACTGCGACATTGCGGTGGACAGATCGGACCCTTGACTGACATTTTTGACACTTTTGGGGTTACCAGTGACATTACTACAGTAATCAGTGCTATACATATGCACTGTTACTGTAAAAATTACACTGGAAGGGAAGGGGTTAACTTTATTGGAGAGGGAGGGGTTAAGTGTGTCCCTAGGGGCGTGCTTCTAACTGTGATTGGATGTGGCTGCGTGTGTAACAGAACAGATCAACGGTCCTACATAGCAGGACCGTATGATCTGTGCTTTTACACAAGGAAGAATGACAGGCGGCTTTGTTTACATTAGCCGCCTGCCTTTCTCCCTCTCCACCCGACGATCGCGAGTGACCGGCGGACATCGGGTCCTCCGATCACACGCGCGGGCTTCCTAGTGAACGGGCGGGAGCGCGCCTCCGGCGGCGCGCGCTCGCCCCCTATTGGCTCCCAGGCTAGTGACGTACCGTCACTTTGCCTGGGAGGGGCTGACCGCCGCCGTATATAGTCGGACGGCGGTCGGCAAGTGGTTAATAATACACATGTGTTTAAAAAATTCCATCAAATACATAAAAAATCGTGCAACCAACAATATTTTGCAAACTGTTCACCAAAAGAATATAAATATGCAATAAAAGCCCATGCAACAATAATAAAGTCTTCTATTCCACTTCTTTTTCCACCATCTGTGAATTAGTGATACATGCTCTTTTTATATAACAATGCTCCTTTTATATACTGTGTTCCACCACCTAGTATATGAGGGGCCACTCACCAGAAGTCTTTGGGCCACCAGGACCCTCACCACTTATATGCTGATTCCTATGTTGGGTTTGTAGTAAACATCCACTTTCTTATTGCTTACATCCAATGTTAACCGCAGGTTTAACCCAGAATAAAAGAACTATAATGGGGTGATTGTGCAATACGTTTATTAAAAGTGATATTTAAAATGAAAGCCGATGAACTCACATTTTCGTTTGCCCTTAAGCAGGACCTACTAGGCAGAGCTTATTCAAAAGTAATCCTCGCCACCGCTTGTCTCTTTGTGCCAGCTTGCCTTCCACCTGAACCAGATGTGACATCAGTAAAGGACCTGCAAACACCGCCACTAGTTAGACCTCAATGCATTTCACCGTAAGGCGTCATCAGAAAGTCGCGTGGCGGTGATTTTCTCAAAGTCCTTTATACTTTCTAGTGCTATCCAATTGGTCAACCAATCTGCCTGAGTGTCACCCCTTAACCAAACTAGTTGGCAGTTAATATACTGTAGTTACAATTTGAACCACATATTCCACTTCCTCATTTAAACTCCAGTTTATTATCACAGGATGTAATACTTAGCTAAAGATATTACTAATTGTGCTATAAATAATGGCGTGCATATTACTATATCTCAACATCCGATTCACGCGGCCTGTTACAATACTTATCCTCACATATAGATTGGCAAATTTTTCATTTTATAAACTAACATCATATTTCAAAAATGTGTTTACATTTTTTTTTTTTAAAACCTTCTTTTAAATTGTAATTCGGTCATTAATTAGCCTATGCAATATTGAAATGTCTACATGAGTGTATCCGCTTTCATTTTAAACATCACTTTAATAAAGGTATTGCACGATCACCCCATTATTGTTCTTTTATTCTGGGTTAAACCTGCAGTTCACATTGGATGTAAGCAATAAGGAAGTGGATGTATACTACAAACCCAACATAGGAATCAGCATATAAGCGGTGAGGGTCCTGGTGGTCCAAATCCTTCTGGTGAGTGGCCCCTCATATACTAGGTGGTCTAGCACACTATATAAGTGCAGCACAGTTAGATAAGAAGAGCATGTATCACTAATTCACAGATGGTGGAAAAAGAAGTGGAATAGAAGACTTTATTATAATTGCTAGATTGTTCTCTAGGGCAGTGGTCATCAACCCTGGTCCTCAGGGCCCACTAACAGGCCAGGTTTGCAAGATAACTGAAATACGTCCCAGGTGATATAATTTGCTGCTCAGTGATTGCAGTAATACCTAAAATCTGGCCAGTTAGTGGGCCCTGAGGACCGGAGTTGAGGACCACTGCTCTAGGGGATACACAATTACCGATTATTGGTTTTATAGAAAAATTCTTTATCTATTGTCATATTGTATACAAATATTTTTAATGCAGATTAATAAAATTGTTAATTTTATGTACTGTATATGTGCCTATAAAGTCCATGTTTTTTTTTTTTTTTTTAGTCTTTAATATACTGAGCTTTACAGTTTCTGTGAGCTTAACTAAAAGCACAAACAATGTTAGCATCCTTCTGTGAACTACTAATCCCCTCAGCCCCATGTAATAGGGATAAAAAAAGGCAAACACGCTTGAAGTCCACCCTGGATGACAACTATGGCCCCCTCCACAGATACAGTGGAGGAGTTAATGTATTTACTCTAGAAGAGGAATTTTGTTTTAATTTGTATTATCAGGTGAAAATAAAGCAAAAAATCCTGACAAAAGAAAATGAATGCAGCCACCACAAATAAGAATTACTGAGTTGCAATTTACTAAAATTATTTTTTGGTATAGATGAGTGTGCACCTTTAAACAGTGCTTTACTCTTTGGGCATGACCCCTGACTTTTTTAACATGCAAACTAAATTTAACAAAATGTCGGTATCGCATTTCTTTTCCCCTAACTTGTGGAGGGGGAAGTAGGGTCATTCAGTATAACCATTTATAAACGTCATCTTGAATTCTTCTACATTAACATGTCTTTGTGATAAATACTAAGCTGTTTAGTCTTTTCCAGTTTAATTTTTGATGACAAAACCCATTGTGTGATTAGATGCCAGTAATTTTTTTTTAAAATTTTAAGTATTTACTTTAAACTATGAATACTTCCCAGAAAGCTTTTCTTGGAAATTTAGCTTTCATATTAAAAAGAAACATTTATGTTCTGCTTATAAACAACTATAAACTGCTAAATTAACTAAGAAACTATTCCAATTTATTTGTTCTTATTTTTTTACTACAGTCTAAGACCATTTTCACACTGCCAAATGCAGTACCCCCAGTTTTCATGGGGGTTTCCAATGGTTTTCTATATACTTCTAATATGTCTCTCATTTATGGTGGGTTTTCTGAAAGTACACCAAAAGGGTTGCATGCTGCATCTTTGGTGCGCTTTCAGAAAAAGCTCCAAAATGCTGGAAATGTTTGAAGTCTATGGGAAACCACAGGTAACTTGCGTGAAAGCCACCAAAACACTGTGCTGCAGCCACACTGTTGTGTGTAAAGGTCCTTAGAGGCACACACTTTAGGACCTGTTCTGAGTTAGATATAGTTTAAGCTATGTTTCAGTTTTGGATAGAGTAGGAAAAGGTCAAAACACCTGCCGGTATCC
Source organism: Pelophylax lessonae (assembly GCF_965119305.1). Classification (NCBI taxonomy): domain Eukaryota; kingdom Metazoa; phylum Chordata; class Amphibia; order Anura; family Ranidae; genus Pelophylax; species Pelophylax lessonae. Next base: position 200,837,768 of record NC_138769.1, read on the forward strand.
TATTTAGGAGATTTCCTTTCCTATTCTGGAGATTCAACAGAAAGGGAAAGAAAATATCTTAAAAGTGAGAGGGATTTCCCTACACCTACAGTATCATCAGAACAGGAAGCTTCACCCTCACTTCCTGTTCTGGCGACAACTCTCCAGTACACAGCAATAAAAACTTGTTCTAACCTACTACTATCTTCTCTAAAAGAAAAAAAAAAAAAATGAAATGATGAAGCTTTCAGTAAGTGCTCACAGTTTGGTATTTCCAATGCAGCTGTATGCCTATGTTCATACAATACTTCTAGTCAACTTCTTGTCGTGTGGTTCTATGCTGGGCATCTTCTATGTATGAGAAATTACCACGGGTTTTGCAAAAAATCTGGGGAAATCAGCCACACACGATAAATACCAGAAAGAAAATTGGACCAACACTATTTTTGTTAATTGCTATGCTGTTTAGCATGTATTACATGTGCCCCATACAAAGTCTGCTGAATTATTTGGCCAAATACCAAGCCAACTCCAGATTTTAGGGGCACAACATCCCTAAACTTCTGGGTAGTGGAGCGAATGCCCCAAGTACTTCTCATGCACTGTTCAGATGGGACGGTGCAGAGGGGAGTGAGGAGGGAGAGCAACAGAGTGGCTTCTTGTTAGTCTATGTCTCACTGTGAACCCTCATCGGTTAAAGCCACCAGGAAAGGAGCCACCTGAAAACCAGTCCTAGGGAGAAAACAAAGAAAGGCTCAAACAGAAAAACATACATCAATTTTGGTAAGTGCTGAGGTCTGCACTAAGGTTAATACATTTATGGGTTTAACCAAGGGCAAAGCAGGCAATGGCAAATATCTTTTAATGAGGACATTGATACCTATTTACATTTTGTTGTTGGCTTCAAAGACTGGGTGGGGATGTGTGGTGGCTGCAGCATCTTGTAACCCACAATTATAACAGACTCCTATTATAATAGAGCAAAACTACATGCTAAGAAAGCATAATTTAGCAATCAAAAAGCATGACCCTATTCAGTAAAATGTACATACCAGAAAACAGGCTGAATAATATATAACATCAAAGACTGCACTCAAAAAGAACACTTTCTGTAACAATATGCCCCAACTGTGACTGTGATATATACCCAAATTAGGTAAAGTGCTCAAGTGTATTTATTTCAGCTCTGAAAGATGCCTCCATCCTGGGTATTCAAGGATTTGAGATTTGAGTGTGGAATTGTGCATGGTATTATGCTGTCACTATGCAAAAGCTATAATGAAGCTGTGGAAAGTATAAGAGTCAACCCTGTGTATAATAATGTGCCACAACCAATGAACAACCGATAATAAAAAATATATTTATCCATTCTGGTTATGCCACCCTTTCCCTTAAACCCACTGCCTGCAACTGTTGATTTCCTTGACTCATGGGAGATGTACCCCTGTCATAAGGGTTTTAAAATATTTTGAAATAGTGCAATACAAAACTCAAACCACACTTTGATGCCAACCATAAGGTTTATTCAAAGACTACAGTTTTTGCACAGTCCCCACCCTTAGCTATACACCTTTTAAGCATTTCATCATGATTGGGCTTAATCATTGAAGTAGACCTCTATCATTAAGCCCAATCAGAATTAATGGCATCAGTGACTTATCTAAGGGCAGGAACTGTGCAGAAGTTAGTGTCTTTGACTAATCTTCATGGTTGGCATCATTGGAGTGCAGCTTGGGTTTTGTATTGTGGTCTCTGTGTGCAGTGGGGTGGGCTCCTTTCAGGACTGGCACCTGATATGGGTTTTGAGACAACAGAGGATATACAGAAAAGGCTTGGAGCTGCACTACTAGGATGGTGGTGGCTGAGGCCACAAAATCTAACATATGCTATGAGCACCATGTTTGGCATTGATTGCCATCTTACATCTCACATTCAAGCATTCCTAGAATAGTGAATCAATGCCTTCTCCTGTATTCTGGATACCAGTAGGGAAACATTACAGCCTCTGCTTGGAGCGGCACTTCAAGCTCTTCATTATTAGTAGGATGGTGCAACAATGTTTTAAAATAGTGTTGTCCTGTTGACCCTCATTTCTGGGACAACATTCTCAATTTTTAGCTGTCACTAGAGCAGGAATAGAAGGGGATATTTCAATGGGGACACTTGTTTTGGTGACAACTGTCCCAAGATTTACTCTCACTTCCTATTACCTCTACAGAACAGGGAGTAAAAGGAAATGCCCTCAATGGGACGGTTTTAACCCATTCCTTACTCTATCCAAAATGAAAACAAAAAGACAGATTTTTGATATTGTTCATCTAAGCTTTGGTCATTCATTTCCACATTATTCTAGTACTATAACATATCATATATAAACTATTGTGTTTGTATCATTCAGTAGTCTGGGTGCAATATGTTCTCTTTGAACATATTTTTATGAGGAGGTAAAGAAATGACAGATGAATAGCACAATCTCTCACCAGACAGAATTCCACACATACATCTGGAGGCAGTCACTATTTAAAAGGCAGTAAAACGCCACAAGCATGTCTTTCAGATATAGCAGCCCCGCTCCGGCCAGGAAGGAAGGGATGAAGTTGAAACAGGAATAGCGTATATTGTATCTCATAACTGTACACCCAACCGTGGATATGTGTGAACCACAGTGTAAAAGATTTAATGGGTTTCTGACCTCTCCCCAGAGCCAGGTACGGTGATTACTTCCAGTTGGTTTAGGCTATGAAGAGAACACAGTTGTTTTGCTCAGTCAAACTATAGTAAAGCCTAAGAAAGTGGAATAAATCCCCTTGTGAAATAAGATCCTAATTCACGTTCTGTTACAGAAAGGAAAAGTTTCGTAGCTTATATGTGGTATTTCGATGGAACACAATATTTTGTAAACCTCTTACAGACCTACCAAGTTGCTTTGTTAGGGACTGTGTCACTTGAGCTATGTCACCTGGAAAATAGTTCATTGAATTCTGTGTGACTGCACACCATTGGTAATACCACTAGCTTAATGCAGAGCTCTGGGCACATTTCATTTTCAGTTTTTTGGCCTGGAGTGGATCAGGGTTGGAACTTCTATAGAGTTTTATTGCTATATGTCTTCCTGTTGGTGGATTCTCATTCTCACTGTTGGTCCTGATGACTTTTGTTATCAGAACTTTGAGGGCCCATTCACTCTATTGGGGCAACGGCTGCTAACGTGCATGTGTTAACATGTGTTGCTTGGCACCCCAACCCATTGCACAGTACAGCACAATGCACCACAGTGTATATGCTGTGCATAGTGGTGCACTGCATTCTGAAGGAAAGTGTGCACTTTTTAAATTCATTGCGGTGCATTCAAATTAACTGACTACTTTAATGCAATTTATGTTAACATATGCCATAATCTTAGTTAACACACTGCCTTCAGATGGATTTAGTTGTGAATGAGCCCTAAAGGTCATGTCCACACATTACCCAAATTTAACCCCACACCTCCCCTCTACCCCTCTAGGTCATGTCCCAGCATTTTTTTTTTTACCTCGTTCCCATGACCTCATCACCCGGTATTGTCAGCTGCTGCCGATCGGGAGACCTACTGACAGAAGCACATCCCCTGAACTACATCTCTCAAGAGGCCTTTCCTTACACATTATGTTGGAAGGCTTTTAGGAGTCAAGGTAGCAGCACTGTTTTGCTAGGAGATAAATCAATTTATGTATTAAAGTGGTTGTAAACCTTTACATACACCCAGTGAAGTGACTGGTCTCAGGTGATACACATAGTTGAAATAAATCCCCCTACAAAAGTTGAACCTGTTTATTTGGAGCTATCTGAACCCTGCACCCATTCAAAGTGCAGAATTTACACAGGTTCCCTCAAAAGCTGGGGGTGGGGAACTGAAGTTTTCTCAGCGAGGAGAGCTCTGAGAAATGATTGGAGATAAGGGACGACCCCCCTTCACACAGCACACAGGAAAAGAGCTCAAGCTGCCAATCACAAGCTGTGCCTTACCTTTTTTGGATTTACAGTGAAGCAAAAAGATTTCAAGACCACCACCAACAAAAAATTAAAACATATGTAAACCCAAATGCCAATCAATTATATATTGCAGCCAATAGCCCTCAAATGTGGCAGCTTATTTAGTTTTCATTTCCCCCTTTGACTTCACTTGTTGACCTGGCTAGTAAGTCTTTTACCTTTCAACTTTCTTTAATATGCCAAGATGTACAGCAAGCGTGGCAATTAGAGTTTGGATAAACCATTTGACAGACAGGGACTTGCAGTGGTCACTATTTATTTAAGAGAAAACATTTATTCCTAAAGGGAAAAAAATAAACTATTTATGTAACTGCCTAAAAAGTGTTAGCTGGAGTTTAGCTTTAATTTATTGGTCAAGTCCATCTAAACCTAATAGCGCATCTAATACTACCCTCCCACAGGTTGACAGTTCTACTGTTGAAGAGTGGCTCTACTGCTCCTCCATAGATTGGAGACCCTAAGACAGGAAGTGTGGTACTGGGTGGATCACCAGATGAAAATAAAGAAAAATGTCTTTTAAAAAGAAAAGCTTGCAAACAGTACATTCAAAGTGATACTAAACACACACTGTTAAAAGTGGAGCTCCACCCAAAAGGGGAAGCTCTGCTTGTTTGCTTATTACCCCACTCTGGTGCCACATTTGGCACCTTTTCCGGGGGGAAGGGGGGGATGGGAATGGGTACCTGGTCTTGACAGCAAAGTCACCCGGAAGTTCAGTCCCCCTCCTCCTTCCCCCGCTTTGTTACGCGCAGTAGGGAGTCAGAAGCCACAAGGTTTCACTGGCAGTTTCCCTTACAAGAAACAGCAGCGTCAGCACCCGAGAGCCAAGTGAGAAATCGGCTGGGGTGAAGACACCGCTGAATCCCTGAACAAGTAAGTGTTCTAATATTAAAAGTCAGTAGCTGCAGTATTTAGACAGTGTTGATATTCTCCCGGTGGGGGGGAGGGGTTAGCCCAGGAAGCTGTCTCTGCCAGAAGAACACAGTGATTATTGCTAGTGGCTACGACCACTGGCAATAACTTAAAAATCTGACATGTTGGCCGTACCCAAGTTAATTGATGGATCGAATTTGGTACAATTAGAGATGGTTGGAATCTAAGCAGTCCCTGCTGAACCAGCCAAGATTTAAACCATATATGGCCAGCTTTACTGCGAGCATTGCTACACTATATTGTCAAAAGCATTGGAACGCCTGCCTTTACACGCACATGAACTTTAATAGCATCCCATTCCTAATCTGTAGGGTTCAATATTAAGTTGGCCCACCCTTTCCAGCTATAACAGCTTCAACTCTTCTGGGAAGGCTGTCCACAAGGTTTAGGAGTGTGTCTATGGGAATCTTTGGCCATTCTTCCAGAAGTGAATTTGTGAGGTCAGGCACTGATAATAGACGAGAAGGCCTGGCTCGCAGTCTCTGTTATAATTCATCCCAAAGGTGTTCTGAGGGTTTAAGATCAGGCCAGTCAAGTTCCTCCACCCCACTCATGCTCATCTATGTCTTTATGGACCTTGCTTTGTGAACTGGTGCACAGTCATATTGGAAAAGGAAGGGGCAATCCCCAAACCCACAAAGTTGGAAGCATGAAATTGCCCAAAATGTCTTGCTTTGCTGAAGCCTTAGGAGTTCCCTTCACTGGAACGAGGGGTCCAAGTCCAACCCCTGAAAAACAACCCCACACCATAACCCCCCTCCACCAAATGATTTTGATTCTATGAGTTTTTATGGGCCCCAACTTGGTGACTCAGAAAGTTTTAAACTTAGGCAACCATCATTTCTAAGCACAGCACAGAAATAGAAGTACCCTTAAAATGTTGTGCAAATGTACAGACTTTAGTTTAGGCATGTGGAGGTTATTAATAGTACACCTAAAATATTCAGTTAAAGTGCTTTTTAACCCAATAAGTTATACAACTTGTATACAGGTAAAAAGAGGGGAGGGGAAGAAGAGATATTCTTACCCCGTATAGGATGGGCTTTTAAACGGTCAAACCCAAACATAGTAGTACAGAGATCTAATTAAATATTTACAAAAATATATTTATTCAACATCAAAAATTGTATACATAATAACTGTAAACAGGGCCGAAAAAGAATAATATGGCCCATATATATATTATACAAACAGTGATATCAACAGTGTATGCCAGAACCAAATACAAAATATACCAACGTGTTTCGCAGTGTTGGTGTTCCACTTCTTCAGGGCTTTTGCTATCCTCATATGTTTCACATATGCCACAGATAGGGAAAAAGAGGAAAAATAAAAATGATATGTATTGCCCTATTGTCGTGTGTTTTCCAGTCAGGGGGAGACCAAGAAAGTTATAAGCATCGAACGTCACAAATGCCCGAATGATAGTGCTTTATCCAGAAGTGCATTGAAACTCCCAACTCTGGAGCATGGGATTTGTTACACCACACATCACCAAAAATGAGGCAGCATGTCCTCCACCCAGTATATAAACGGGTCACCAGGTTTAAGCGGTATATAGACAGGTCAATGGCATGATGCCTGGGTCTTCCAAGACCCCACCAGATCAACAGTCTTACAGATATGCAACTTAATATAGCAGTATAACTTACATGATTGCTGGATTGCTGTCCTGTTTAAAGTATTACTGAATGCTTCCTTTAGTGCAAAAGCTGAACTACAGGATCAAGGCCAGTACATTTCTGTCTATAGGGCGGCTACGCTGTCTTGCAGGGTCTCCCTGGAGTCCCAGCGTAGCCACCCTGACATGAGTGGCTGCAGCTTTACATGAAGAAACTCATGCAAACAGTGGCATAGACAGGCGGCACTTAGATTGACAAACCTTTTCATTCAATCGTATCTATTACTGTAATTATTCTGTAATATACACAGCGCAAGCTCCCTGATCAGAATTTCAGGGAAATCTCACAAAGAGTGAAACATTCACACAGATTTTTTTTACCAAGTTTACTTTTTTTGTTTTTTAACAAAATAAAGCAAAATACTTTGAAAGTGTTCCTAATGATGTTGAATTAGGCTGGGTTCACACTGTCACTACTGGAAAGGCATGCGACTTAAGGTGTGACTTTGCACGGCAACTTTCACGCAACTTCATTAACAGAAGTCAATGTAAGTTGTGATGAAGTGGCCACAAAGAAGCGCAGGAACCTTTTATTAAGTTGCTGCACCTTGAGTCGCACGGATTAGAATGGTTCCATTGCAGCTAATGGGGTGCGACTTATCATGCCACTTTGAACTCTCAAGTTGCATGAAAAGTTGTGGCAGTGTGAATCGAGCCTTAGAGTCAAAGATTAAAGCAGTATTAAACCCAAAAGCAAACCTTTATTATATGGCAGCTTACCAATTCTTCGATGTAGTGGCTGTATTCTATTTTTTTCAGGCTTTCCTTCCTTTATTTTCCCCTGGTTATCTGGCCAGTAAGTCTGTTGTTTTTCAACAGAACTAGCTGTACCACAGATGTAGCAGTTACAGGATTCTGACAAATCATTTACCACTGATGGGGGTGCTTATAATGATCAACTTTTATATATTTATGTAAAACCTGGAAAAACTGTAACCGCTCATAAAGTCTTAGCTGAAGTTTGGCTTCAATTTGTTAGTGTACCTAAATCTGCTAGTATATCTCTCCCCCCAGAATAACAATGCTACTGTCTAAAGGTTCCCCTCTGCTCCTTTATCCAGAGTGGGGGCACTCTATTACAGGAGGTTTGTGCCCCCCCCCCGGCTCACCAGGTAAAAAAAAACAGGGTAAAAAACATTAAAAACAAATGCAGCCACTAAGCTATTACAATTCTGGTTTTAGGTTTAATACCACTTTAATTATAAATAAAAGATTAATAATACTTTAATACCAAATATAAATATATATTTCCAAGAGACCACGTATTCCTTTTTATATGCCTATTAAAGCTAGTTTGGTATTAGATTTTGTATTGCAAAACCTTTAAACTGTCTCTCTTCATTTAATTTAACAAACATATTAGTCTTGAGACTAATAAGTACTAGTAAAAGCATGTTCACCTCTGGATGAGAAACTCTGGCATACAACACAGATCAGCAATCCTGGTTTTTTTCTTTCCCCCCCCAAGGCCTTGCACACAAATAGCACCCAGACTTACCTACTTTATACATCAACAAAAATGGCATTTAGTGCAAACAGCAACGTCAAATATACAGTACCTGTCTTACAAATTTTACAAATTTAGCAAAACAACAAATGAAATTAAAAAAAAAAGGCCTCATTTGAAAAAGTTCCAAAATTCCTGCTGGTTTGTTTGATAGATATAAAGGCTCGTTCACATAAAGGATGTAGTAAGTATTCACTTTACCTTGTACTGCGCTACAGTGCCCAGCAAAAGTAACAGTTAGCAAAACAACAAATGGAATTTAAAAAAAAAAAGGCCTAATTTGAAAAAGTTACAAAATTCCTGCTGGTTTGTTTGATAGATATAAAGGCTTGTTCACGTAAAGGATGTAGTAAGTACTCACTTTACCTATAACAGTGCCCAGCAAAAGTGACAGTTATCAAAATGACAAATGGAATTAAAAAAAAAAGAAAAAAAGGCCTCATTTGAAAAAGCTACAAAATTCCTGCTGGTTTGTTTGATCGATATAAAGGCTCGTTCATATAAAGGAGGTAGTAAGTATTCACTTTACCTTGTACTGTGCTACAATGCCCAGCAAAAGTGACAGCTAGAAAGACAACTAATTGAATAAAAAACAAAAGGCCTAATTTGAAAAAGTTACAAAATTCCTGCTGGTTTGTTTGATAGATATAAAGGCTCGTTCACATAAAGGATGTAGTAAGTATTCACTTTACCTTTTACCGCGCTACAGTGCCCAGCAAAAGTGACAGTTAGGGGTTGGGATAAACCATTTAACACTGACAGTGGTGCTTTACATGATTAGCTGTTTTTCATTTATGTAAAATCTTTATCCCAAAAGGAAATACTGTTGCTGTAACTGCTTAAAAAGTGTTAGCTGGATTTGGAAAATAATCTGTTACTACCCTCTCCCTAGACCGACAATGTTGCTGTGCCAAAATGTTCCCATTGCTCCTCTATTCAGAGTGGAGACAACCTAAGACAGGAAATGTGTTTCTGGATGGATCACTGGGTGAAATAAAGCAAAATGCTAAAAAAAAAATAAAACAAATGCAGCCACCACAGTTAAGGATTCTAAGCTGCAATATATTACATTTTTGTTTGGTTTTAATACCACTTTAAGTTTTAAGAGCATGGGAACATAGATAATAATTTTAATACCCATTTGCTTACCAATGGCTTTTTTCATTATTCATATTATATTTAATATGATATTTTGCTGGAAGCATGTTAAAAAACATCTTGACAAAAAGGTATTACATAGCGTGCTTTCATTTTTTAAATGAATGATTGAGTTTCTGTGATCGCACTGTGCTGAAGACAGAGCCAGGAATATAACTATGCCGGAAGGGCATGTACAGTTCTTTGTGTGAAGCCATTTGGCACAGCTGCATGCCCCCTGCAGTCAGCTTAGAACAACATGAATACCTGCCCACTTGTTCATGAGTTAACGCGTCAAACTAATTGATCAACAAATGCTTTGTGTTTTGTCTTCCCAGTGTTTTCACATGTCAATTCTAATGGCTATTTACTCAGCAGGGGCCTAAGCTCTAGCAAGAATTTTTTTTTGTATATAACTTCTTCTTTTTTTTTTTTAAATAAAATGATTATTAATATATACAGTTCTCTCTGGCAAAATCAACAATATTTTAGGACACTCATAAAAATAACCATTAACAGTTAATTTAGTATAAAATATGCGTGAAGGGCCATACCTGTATTGGCCATATTTTACCTATAATTATTTTATTAAACAATAGATAAAAAATCAACAGTTCATGCAATGTTAAAAATTAATGGTTATGCAGCATATAATTTTATTGCCTGATTAAGCTATCTTGACAAATATAATAAACCCTTTCATTATCTATATTAGCCCATAAATGTTTCTTATTTAAGAATCCTAGCATGACTTGGAAGAATGATTATAAATGAATGTAAATGTATAGTTCCTAAACGCCTATCATTATAGGGTAACTACCAAAATCAATCTAACAGTACTATAAGACACTGACCCGTATAGTATAGTATAGTATAATATAGTATAGTATAGTATAGTATACAAAGAATAAAGAAGCATCTCCTCTATCTTTGGGATTTTTTGGGCAATTAGGAAAAAAAATATATGAGAATATATAAAAACAATTCATGTTTATTATTTTGAACAATTTTTTACAAATACATCCAGGACATCAAAAGTGTCCGCATGACATATAAATGCACAAAATGACCAAATCGTAAATATAATGATACATTCAATATATCACCCATAGGAGCAACAAGCACCCTTGGATAGTTAAAATTTACTGGGACCAGATAGGTCCTCATGAAGAGGGAATGTCCAAATTAGTAGTATATACTACTAATAGTATAGTATATTATAGTATAGTATAGTATAGTATAGTATAGTATAGTATAGTATAGTATAGTATAGTATAGTACAGTACAGTATAGTATAGTAGTATACAAAGAGGCTGAAAAATTAAACTTGTATTGCCCATAGCAACCTATCATTTTACCCATCATTATTTTATTATATGATAAGGAAAAAAAAAAGACAAATATTTTATACAGGAGTACTATTATTATATAATAATATTAATAATAATAATATATTATACAGGAATAATTATCCCTGGTTTATGTGGCTTATACTGCCTATAATTTGTTTTGCATAAATAATTGAATGTGACATTTTTTTATAATAAACTTTATCCTTTCCTTTTTGAGAATCCTAGCATGGCTTGGAAGAATAATAATAAATATACAGTACACAGTTCTCATACTCTTATAAATTCATGATACCAGCCAAACTCAATCTGGAAAAATCAGCAATAATGTAAGACACTCATGTAAATGACCACAAAGAGCCACCTTGGTATAAAAGTACTTGTAGCAACCTATCATATTTTTCCTATAATTGTTTTATTACATAACAGAGAAAAAAATACCTAAAACCATCAGTTCATTCAGGGTCAAATACAATGTTTATACATAGACTATATTGCCTATATTTTTATTACGTAAATAATTCAACTTGACATATATGAAATGAAATGTATTTTCAGCTGTCAGTTTAAAACGTTTTATTTTTTGAGAACCTTAACATGGCTTGGATGAATGATAATCAATATATACAGTACAATTCTCATACTCTTATTTTATGATACCAGCCAATATCAACCTTGCAAAATCAGCAATACTATAATACTATAAGACACTCAAATAAATGACTGCAAACGAGTTACCCTAGTATAAAATGTGCCTGAAAGACATGGATTGCCCATAGCAACCTATCATATTGTTCCTTTTTCATTTTATAATTATTTTAATATTTATTTTATTACACACCAGAAAAAAAGACCTAAATTCATCAGCTCATGCAGAGTTAAATGTCCTTTGTTATAAATGGGTTATACTGCCTAATATTTTATTGCATATATAATCTAAAGTGACATATATGATAAACTTTATCCTTCAGCTGTTACTCCATAAAAAATTTATTGAGAATCCTATCAGGCCTTGGAAGAGACACCGTTTTTATACAGGATGGTAAATAAACGTTTAAGCTTAACAGTAACAGAATATCTTCTTTTAGATACAGCACACACAATTATGGTAGCAACATTCTAGTGACAGTGAATATAAGCTTTGTGTTTGTTTTTTGCTCCTTTGTGCTTGTGTGTGGGAGGATTGCCTTTAAAAGCTCTGTTTCCTCCACAACCCAAAAACATAACTATAGGTTAACAAGCCTCTGACTTAATTTGCCCTGCAGTGTGTATGTGTGTGTCTAAATGACTTTGGGAGAGCCATTAGGTGTTGAGCTCCCCTGGGGCAAGGTCTGATGTGAATGGTTCTATGTACTTTGTAAAGCTCTGTCGAATATGTTGACGCTATATAAACAGAGAAAGAAACAAATAAAAATAAATAAGGATGTGTGCAGAAAAGGATAAAGCCAATTAGTCCCCTCTAAATTGGTCACCTGCACATTCTGACCTTTGTGACTCCTTTAGGTAGACCATTCCTGCCCTCTAATGGTCACAGATGGTCATCCAAGGTTTAAATTTGCCTTGGGGTTACATTTTTTTTAAAAGTAAAAACAATAAATAAATAAAAAAATAAATAAAATGAAATGCTGAATAGAGTTAGGTGACCACTATTAACTGGTAAATGTAATGCATACATACCATTTAATTACTTGATGACCCCCTATCTGTGCCATTTTTCAGTTTTCACCACGAGATACTTACACTGTAATATTCTGAATGACATTTACTCGGTTATGAAATGCTGTACCCATAAACATTTTATATAATTTTGTTTGGAAAGATAGAGCTTTCTTTTGGTGGTATTTAATAACCACTGGGGTTTTTTTTAATTTATAAAGAAAAAAAGACCAAAAAAAATTGTTTGTTTACTTTCTGTTATAAAATATAACATAGGAAATAAAAATAACTTGTATGTGAGCCACTCAGGCTTTTAGGAGGGGTGCAAGTCCTCAGTCCACTGCTGTGAGTGCCAGCTTGGGAGGGAGCTCGTCCTGGCTCCAAACATCACTGTGTGGAGAGATGGATCTCCCTGTGGTCACACATCGAAGCAATCCCACTGGGGTGAAGCGATACGCGTTTGAAGCATGGCCTGCATGGAGTCCAGGCTGAGGTTGCCGGACATCTACTACCAGTGGGATTATTTCAATGTGCGGCCAAAGGAAGATCCATTTCTACACATAGGAAATAAAAATGCAAGGACAGTAGAGAATTCCCCTATAATGGCTTTTCCTTAGAAAATAGACACCCCTAAGGTAATCTCATTTTTTCCAGGTCAAACACAGAAGGAGGAAGAAGAGAAGTGTAATGTACAGGTTGAGATAAGGGTAGTGAGGTGTTACTATACAAATCAGATCACAGACCAGATGAAGCTGATATATATATATAGGAGAGGGGTGAATAGGCACTGGTACCATATGTTTTTGAAATTGGGTGGCACTGGTACTAGTTTACACTGGGTGCTTGCTGCAATCAGGAAGTTCTCTTTTTCTAACACAAAAATCACACCGATTGTGTGTGAGAGTAACGTGAGAGGCGGCTGCCAATCAAAGCCATTGTTTACATTGTGCGCTGTTGTGACTGGGCACAGCAATCACATGGTACAGGGCCACTTTTGTGATCTGCACTGTCCAATTGACTGTGCAAACACAGTACTTTGCTCATGTGTTTACTGAGGGAGCGCTCAAGAGCAAAACAACAAGGCCATTTTAAAATGGCCTTCCACTCTGTAGCATCTACCTTATGTCCTTTCATGTACAGATAGAAGGTGGTTAACCGGTTGCCGACCGCCGCAGGACTATATACTGCGGCGGTCAGCCCCGGCCAGGCAGAGTGACGTATGGGTACGTCACTCGCCTGTCACTGACTTGAGAGCCAATTGCGGGCGGGCGCGCGCCCGCCGCGGCTCGTTCACTGACAAGTCAGTGCGTGTGACCGGCGGACCCGATGTCCGCCGGTCACACTACGATCGCTCCGGTGAAGGGAGAAAGGCGGAGCGGCTTATGTAAACAAGCCGCCCGTCATTCTCCCTGGTGTAAAAATGAAGATCAGACGATTCTACTATGTAGGACCGTTGATCTTTGTTTTTACACCAATAGCCATGTCCCTATACAGTTAGAATCACGCCCCTAGGACACACTTAACCCCTCCCTCTCCAATACAGTTAACCCCTTCCCTGCCAGCGTCATTTTTGCAGTAACAGTGCATATGTATAGCACTGATTACTGCAGTAATGTCACTGGTAACCCCAAAAGTGTCAAAAATGTCAGTCAAGGGTCCGATCTGTCTGCCGCAATGTCGCAGTACCGAAAAAAAAATCGCAGATCGCCGCCATTACGCGTTAAAAAAAAACACCAAAAATGACAAAAATCTTTCCCTTTGTTAGTAAACGCGATAACTTTTGCGCAAACCAATCAAAATACGCTTTTTGCGATTTTTTTTTACCAAACATATGTAGCATAAAACAAATTGGCCGAAAATGTTAAAAATTTTGATTTTTACATTTTTTTTGGGGGAATTTCATATAAAAAATGTGAAAAATATTGTTATTTTTGCAAAATTGACGCTCTTTTTTTGTTTATAGCGCATGATCAAAAAATTGCACAGGTGATCAAATACCACCAAAAGAAAGCTCTGTTTGTGGGAAAAAAGGACGTCAAATTCGTTTAGGTACAGCGTCGCACGACTGCGCAATTGTCCGTTAAAGTCACGCAGTAAAAAAACGCAAAAAACCCCCTGGTCTTTTAGCAGCAAAATCCTCCGGGGCTTAAGTGGTTAAAAATCATGAATGCCCAATTTCACTGTCACAATCAATAGTCTGCTTATACTTTCCTGTTGCTCCCCAAGTCCTCAGAAGCTATTGTTTCAATGCAACGCATCGATAATGGGCAACAAATCTAAAATAACTCTATGCAGTTTGGTATAAATGGCTTCAAATTATTAGGCTGTATTGGAACTATAAATCAATGGTTCTGGATGCACAGTTGCCTCAGGAGCATAAAGAAATTAGTTACATGGCTCAACCCACAATTCTTAAAGTGGTTGTAAAGCTCAGTCATGGAATCTGAGCAAACCACATATTTCTGTTGTGTCTACTTATCTTAAACTCTGGCGTTTCTCTCTGGTGCTTTGTTCCTCTGTTATCAGCATGAGTCACTTTTCCTGACACATGGGATAAATTTGTGTTGGAAAGGGGGGGGGGGGGAGAGCTCAGCAGGCAGCTTGTGTATTAAAGCAAGGTTCCAGCCTCAAAACAAAATTTTGCCATCCGCTTGCTCTAAGTAACCTGAAAAAGAATTGGATAATCGCAATTACTTACCTTGTTTTTAAAGAAAATATACTTACCTTCCGCCGTGAATTCCTGCTTGCATTGACTCCTAGGAGCCGAGCGTCATCGCTTCCAGGAGTCAATGCGCCTGCACCGGCCCTGCTCGTCACTTCCGGTGCAGGCACATCATTCCCTGCTAAACAGCTTCTGAGCATGCCCAGAAGCTGTGCAGGGATGACGCGCCTGCACCGGAAGTGACTAGCGGAGCCTGTACAGGGCATTCTGGGACTCCAACGTAACCGAAGAGGAAACCGAAGAGGACGCTCCGGCTTCAGCTGCCCACACCTGAGATGGCAGTGCTGGATAAGACATTTTCAAGGTAAATATTTCTTCTAAAAGGCAAGTGAAACCGAGGACAGTTCAGAGGCTATCGTTGCTGAAATGCACTAGCCCTGACTGTCTCGGGGGTATTTTTATCTAAATGTTTTTTTTCAGGCCAAAACGCCGCTTTAAGAACACAGTTATTCTGCTGTGTGAAGGGGGTGTGTGCCTTTCCTTCAGTCAGCTCTCACACACTGTTATTGCAGTCTCCCCGCTCCCTCCTCTGTGCTCCTGATAAATGAAGAAAGATTTTAACACTTTTCTGCCCTTTTGAAGGAGTGGAGGGAAGAGAAGACGGCAGATAAACAAGTAAAACGTATGTAGGAGGATTGGTTTAATCTCTGCGTATCATTCAATGTTGTTCACTTCACTGGGTATATGTGAAGGGGTTTTATATCCACTTTAAATAATGTTTAAACCCTTTATTTTTGGAGATTTTTTTTGTGAAAATCAGACATCTAGAAAAGTACTTTCTTTTCTAAGAATGCATCGATATGCTTTCCAATGTTAGAAAAGTAAATTCTTAGTATAACCTAAAATCATGTAACCAGATCCATGTATTTACTGTTAAAATTGTTTTTTTTTTAATACATTGAAATATAGATTAGCTTATTAAAAATAAAACACGTAGCAACACTTATGCTACATTCTCGATTTAACCATCATTAGAAGTCTATTGTTAGCTATAGAATTAGCTCACCCGGCATTGGATTGCAATAAAAAAGTATTATTGTGCATTTACTGTATAATCAACTTGTAACAATCCATTGTGCCTCTGTAATTTTAAATTGTCTATCAAAACATGTTTCAAAAGCCTTCTCTCTCCAGATCTGCCAGATCTCCTGTCTCCTCGTGTGAACGGGGTCACTGGATCCATTAGGAAATGTGAGGTCCATCCCTTTACAGATTATCCATAATTGGGTAAGGTAAGTATTAGTTCCATGTATTTAAAACCAAGTAGAGACTCTTGTTCATTATTATTCCATCAGTTTCCAGGGTCATCAGTATTCATCCGTGTTAAGCACATCCATGATCTTCTTTTAAAGAGACTTTTTATTTTTTCATGCATCCCCTGTGCTGTGCAAGGGTCAATGTTACATGACACCCATACATCACTCTCATTGAAATGCCTGACATTTTGTTGGGTTTCCCCATCTTTTCAAAGGCAATATGTGGGGAACAAGAGATCTGGTTATGTGATCAGACAAAGAGTGTTACAGGGAAATTTGACATCCATGATGTTTAATTGATGAGAATGTAAAGTGTCTCCTAGTAGCATTTAGGATTATTGAGGATTAATGAATAAATTATGGTGGAAATAGGATTTGGGACAACTACAACAAGGTAAAAAAAGGTTACTATAGAGAAAGTATACAATATAGAGAACTTTTGAGTAGCTGGAAAATATCATCAAATAAATCATTATACAAATTGTGAACTATGATTAATGTACACATTTTATGAAAATATAGAAGTGGAATAAGAGAAATTAAAAAAAGGCAAAAGAAAGTATAAAAAAGCACAGTACAGCCAGAAGCCACCTATGCCTGGTAAAGAATATTGATGCAATGTAATTGAAAATTAATGCTTACTTGCTTGTTTGATGCGCTGTGTATATAATGTCATCACAAATAATATCAGGATAATGAGGCCATATATATTTAATTAAAGAAAAAAATAATTGGGAGAAACAGAAAATTTTGTGATATATTGTAATTATTATGACTCATAAGTCAATGTTAAAAGG
Source organism: Pelophylax lessonae (assembly GCF_965119305.1). Lineage (NCBI taxonomy): Eukaryota > Metazoa > Chordata > Amphibia > Anura > Ranidae > Pelophylax > Pelophylax lessonae. The sequence goes on from NC_138769.1 coordinate 200,854,817, forward strand.
AGATATCATTGTGTTCCCTATTCATTCCTGAGAAACAATATTGTTTTTTGCCACCTATAATCCATAAACATGAGATAAGAGTTGTCTGAGCCAGACATTTTTATTAAACACATCGGGTTACCTATTTATAATATTATTAAACAGGATTTATATTGCGTCAACAGTTTACGCAGCACTTTAAATTATAAAGGGGAACAGTACGATTACAATACAGTTTGATACAGAAGGAATAGGAGGGCCCTGCCCATGGAGCTTACAACCTAAAAGGAGGGGGAGGTGGTACAAAAGGTAATAGCTGCAGGGGATGATCTGATGGAGGTGACTGAGGTATAGTCCTTAGGTGGAGTATGCTTTCCTGAATAAGTGAGTTTTCAAGGATTGCAGAAAGGCAGACAGAGCAGGAGCTGACTGGACATACTGGGGCAAAGAGTTCCAGAGGATGAGAGAGGCTCTGGAGAAGTCCTGGAGGCGAGGAGGTAACAAGGGAGCTAGAGAGCAGAAGTGGAGAGGACAATTTGGGTGATATCTGCAGATGAGGTTGGTGATGTAGCTGGGGCCAATGTTATGGATGGCCTTGTAAGTGGTGATTCATATTTTGAATTTTATACGATGGGGTAGGGGAAGCCAGTGAGGAGACTGAAAAAGAGAAGCAGCAGTCATGGATCAGTTAGTAAGGTATATTGGTCTAGTAGCAGCATTTATAATAAACTGAAGGGGGGATAGCCTGTGTAACGGTAGGCCAATGAGGAGGGAGTTGAAGAAGTCAAGGCAGTAAAAAACCAAGAAGTGAATAAATTGTTTTGTCGTTAGTCAGGAAGGGGCTAGTTCTGGAAATGTTGCCAAGGTTAGGGCGGCAAAATTTGGCTAGTGATTGGATGTGGGGGCTGAAGTAGAGGTCAGGGTCTAGGATTACACCTAGCACCCTGGAGTGTGTGGAGGGGCCAACGGTTGTGCTGTTGATCTCAATGGTAGAGTCATGGGGGAGGTGATCGGGGAGGAGGAAATATTACAAGCTCAGTTTTAGAAAAACGGAGTTTGAGGAGGTGGTGTGACATCCATACTCATATGTTGCTCAGTACATTTTTGATACGTGAGGAGGAGATTGAGGGGGTGAGTTGAGTTGTCAAGAGATAAATCTGGGTGTCGTTAGCATAGAGGTGGTATTGGAAGTAATGAGAGGTTATCAACTAATGCCCATTAGTCAATGAATATGTCCACTGCCTGATTACTGACTAATGCAAAGTTGAGGGAACCTATTTGCTTTGTCCTCTCAAAATAATACGTTTTGTAAGCAAACTCCACCTGCACAGCTCTCCCGCTTCATTCTGGATAGGAATAGACATGAACACTCAATTAAAATGAATATTTGTACAACTGGAGACACAGGTGTAAAAGAGTCGTCAGACTATACACATATAATTATAGGCATTTTTACTTGTGTGTTCCTAGTTTAGAACAATATTAGGAGGCAAAAACGGTCTAAATGGATTTCAGTTATTATCCAGGGGTAGATCTTTATGAAATATCATCTTATAAAATCTATAGCTTAGACTGCATCTCCCCAAGTAAGGCAGGCTGGCAGATATCTTCTAGTCCTCTGAGCTCTGGTACCAGCTTCCCAATGGAGAAAAAAATGCACACTTGGTATAATAATATTTTTCCCTGTTCCATAGAGGAGGAAGGATTCGACCCGTTCACCTGGAGGTTTTCAGTCCTAGCCTACTTGCGAAAATAGAGTTTCAAAGCAATATAAATATTAGCCTGTTCATACTGTTTACTAATGCTCTTATTAAATATAAAACACTTTTGCAAAAAAAAAAAAAAAAAGCCTAATCTGAGTATTATCTGTTATTCCGGGCACATAAAAAATCACTGACTATATTGCTAAACAGATGGTAACTAGTCTCCAGACAGCTGCGTAGGCTTTATTCTTCCAGGATTTTGTTCATGTGGCTGTGTTACTGATGCAACCTACATTTGGGACTGCTTGATAACTAAAACCTTTTAACAGGAGATGCCAGCTCATACCACACCTGCACTGAGATCCCACAACACTGGGATCTTGGTAATGAAAACCATTATTTCACTAATACTGTCTACACCAAGTGAGGCCAGGACCCCATCATCCTATAGCTTAACCATGACTATCTTTGTGTAGGGTACAAGCTATGGCAAAAACACTGTGTGCAGATTATCTGATGCTTTCTTTCTTTCTTCCAAAAAGATTGGTGGGGGAGTGAAGAGAAGGTGCCGCGTTGGATGGGGAAAGGCTGAAACAACTCCAGAACTCATAAAAACGAGCAACCACTACAACAAAAGGATGATCATATTTTGTCATCAGCTTAGTGTTCTGCATTTTGATGGATTTTTCTCAGATTTAAACTGCCCCTTAAAGTATTTGTAACCACAGTAGTTTAAAAGTCAATCGTAAGGCCCCATGCACAACAGGCATTTAGCCCCGGTACATGGGGCTCTGGGGTTTAGCTGTCCTGCTGCCAGCAAACTGTCAAACTCGATGGGAGGCTGACAGCTGCTGCACAAGAAGTCTATTTTCCAGGTATTTGTCCCCATGTGTATACTGCTCTAAACATAGTACCTCTAGATGCACTCTCATAGAGTTTGACAAGCTGCCTGCAGTGGAGCTGGACGATGCTCCTGTGTCCTCTGTCAGCAGCTTAAACATATGACAGCAAAGTCAAATGATTAACTTAATTTGCCTTTACTTTCACACAAAATAGTTAATATGTACCTTTTTTTTTCTCTAATCTTGCAGTCAAGTGGCTGCATATAGCCTCCTTCATCTTCTTCCCTGTAGCAGGGGGTATGTCTGTACAGCAAGTGGGTGGGTATTGTGTGACATGACACACAGCGGAGAAGTACATTCCCCCATCTATGCATGCGTTCCAGAAGGCACATCCATGGTGGCTTGTACAACCTACAACTGCAACACAGCACTGATGGGGGGGGGGGGGGGGCAAGACTACAAAACTGACTAAAGGAGATACAGTCATGCCATGCACGAGCACAACATCCTGTATCTCCTAACAGCAATTACAGGGAGGCCAATTGTCCATGCCATGGATATGCTTCTGTGACTGATGTAGTGCGTTTGATAAGAGAATCAAGAGAAACTGGCAGGTAACTCACAATAACAGAACTTTACAGGCTGTATTTATCAAGTGTTAAAAAAAATGAGTCAACAAATATAAGTAAAATTATCTTCACTTTTGGGGCAACATACACTTTAAAGAAACCTGGTCACTTTGCCCATTCAAGCATCCACCTCATCCACTTATGACCCTTTTACATCAGATGCAGTGGGACTGTGTTGGGTGGCTATTCCAATGCAGTCTCACTGCATGCCAAAGCAAAATGCCTTGTCTCCCTGTCTGCCCAGTTCACACCATGACATTGCAGTGGTGTGTGGGCAGTGTGCACTGAAACAAAGTACTGGATGCAGTACTTTTTTCCAGCACAACAAAGTGTCAGGCAACCTATTGCCTCGTACCACATGGCCGGCAGTTGAACTTTATGAGATGTCTGTGTGACAGCTTAATAAAGTTAATTTTAAAAAAAGGGAACAATGTGATGAGATTAGCGCATGAGCACTGAAATGATCAGGTAGGCCCGCATACCCTTATACTCCCCTTCTCTATTTTGTCCTGCTGCTTTTTTTCCTTTGCATTCCTAACCCTATGGGAGTTCCATGTTGGATGGCGATGGAGCATCATTGTTGCTATTTCTGCACAGTTTATGCATTTTTACGGGTGGATAAGTGTACTGCGTACTTACAGTTCATCTGCATTTATACTAAACTTATAACCAAGCTACTAGCAGAGTAGAGTGATGACTTGCCTACTGTACTAGTCAGTCAATTTAGTTACCCAGATGCTGAATGGCTATCCCAATTAGCCTCTTCACCCAAGACGTGGTGTGATTTCTGTGGCTATGCCTGATCTTATAGAAGGAAAAGGGAAGTTTAATATACAGCCTACCTACATGTCTTCAGAAGTTAGTGAATGATTGACTGATACATCAAACAAAAAGAAAGATGATAGATAATAGATAGATAGATAGATAGATAGATAGATAGATAGATAGATAGATAGATAGATAGATAGATAGATATAGATCAGCCTTTTTCAACCAGGGTGCCCAGGAACCCTGGGGGGGGGGGGGGCTTGAGGTTTCTTCAGGGGTGCCTTGGCAAAATGCCTAAAAATTGTATACAAACCAGCAGGTGGATGAAAAGCCACGGGCTTTCATTATGCATCATTACAACTTTCTAGACACTGGCATCCTGACAACCAATGACATAATCATTTAATAAGGAGGATGTTTATTGCCTCCACAACATCCTTGTTTGACCCTCCTGTGCCCCTCTCCCTCAGCACTGGGGTGATATTAGCTGACTGATGGAGAGTAAATGAGGGAGAAGAGAAACATTGGAATACTAGTCAGTATCAGTGTGCAAAAATGCATTTGCTTTGGAAGAATAAATCACCTCTAAAGTTGGGTGTCCTACGTGTGGATGTTGCTGCATTTGGTTAAGCTATTAGAATCATATTTTACATTTTAGAATGGCTTGCCTTGAGACTGTCCATAATTTTAAAGGGTGTCTTGAGATTGTCCACAATTGTAAAAGGTTCCTTGACTGAAAAACGGTTGAGAAACACTGATATAAGATAGATAGATAGATAGATAGATAGATAGATAGATAGATAGATAGATAGATAGATAGATAGATAGATAGATAGATAGATAGATAGATAGATAGATAGATAGATGAGAGAGGAGAGATAGATAGATGAGAGAGGAGAGATAGATAGATGAGAGAGGAGAGATAGATAGATAGATAGATAGATAGATAGATAGATAGATAGATAGATAGATAGATAGATAGATAGATAGATAGATAGATAGATAGATAGATAGATAGATAGATAGATAGATAGATAGATAGATAGATAGATAGATAGATAGATAGATAGATAGATAGATAGATAGATAGAGTTAGATTTTGTTTGGTAAGTCTAAAAACTGATAAAAAACAACAAAATGCCTCTCCCTTTCCATTCTCAGGAGATGATTATGCTACAAAGACTTTAATGCCAGAGATAGTTCAGGATAATGGTCTGAACAGTTTAATGTAAAATAGTTTGTGAGCTTTTACGGATTTCAAAGACTTACATTAGTGCCATATCCTATTACATTAATATACTGTGTTGAAGTGCATTTTTACTAAAGACCTGCAAGAAGGATATAGAGAGTAATAAATGCTTTCAAACTCTGCAAAGTGGTTCTTATGATGGCATTTAGTTTGCATATGATGAAGAGAATACTTAGAATGTAACACGATTAAAAAGAATATCGATGATGTGTAATGTACATAATGCATATATTATTTAAATTAGAAACTCATGGTACTTATAGACATTAATGGTGTTTAGTCATTAGAAAATAATATAAAGGCTGGGAGATTTCTCATAACTATGCATACACAATGAACTTTTCTTTGCAATGATCCTTGAAAATAGTGGAGCGTTTTTCTGAAAATGTTCAACCGGTGATGTCCAAGGATATCATTTGAACCCCACACAAATCTTGTATGGCTAATGCTGGCCATACACTAGCCGAAAAAGCGTTCGAAAATCTGTCATTTGGTCCGTTTGTTCATTTTTTGTCCAGTTCATGGCCACAAATTGAAAATCGGCTTTAACATTTCAGAGCTGCAAAATCAAAGGAACCGTTTGGAAAATTCTGCCAAACAAACGATAATAAGGTTAATGTGTTTCTCGCCTGAAGTGTTTGCACTAGGCGTATGTGACAAAATTAACGAAAAACTGATTTATTTTGGCCATTGAATGATTTATCGATCAAAATCCGTTCATTAGGTGGGAGGTGTGGACGACCCGTGGCTTGGTGACATTGTTCCCCTAGGGGTTCTGAGTCTGGGTGGTTCGACGCCTCTCTTCTCCTCCCCGCATCAGAATAAACTATGTTGACCTTTACATGAATAATGCCTATGCACCTGTATGAAGCATATACTATTGTTTGAACACTGTATCACCCACTTTTGGATAATGTTCTACCTTGTTGTGGTTATTTTCTTATTTCACGTTCTGTTAATGTGATTTTCTGTTTTTCATCTGCATTTGAAATTCAATAAAAATTATTGATTGAAAAAAATCCGGTCATTACATGAGGGCACGATCATCTTTTTAGAAAATGAGTTTGAACGTTTTTTTGGCACTTAAAAAGTTTGTTACCCCAAAACTTCATATTCCTGATATGTGCCTGCTGCACCATGTACTTGTGTGAAAAAGTATCCTGTTCTCTTTTTATTGCTTCCTTTATGTGAAATCCCTGATGTTCCTGCTAGTTCCTCTGGTTTTCTATTAGAAACTGACCACACTAAGCAGGAGAACACACTGTGGTCAGTTCTCTAGCTATGCTGGGAACTCAGCTTGCTCTCCTCCAATGATCAGACTTGTCCCGACATGCCCCTGCTGCAGAGCCATTCACTGGATAGCTCAGTGTGCGGCTGCTTCTCCTCCCCCAGCTCTTATGCTGCTGAGAATAGAGGGAATGTAATTACTTTAAAAAAGTAATTAAAAAAGGGAAGGTATTTATTTAAACATTTTTTTATATCTATGCATATATGTTTTGCCTTTCATTTCTATTTTAAACTGAATGGATTGTTTTACAAGGTGATCATCTACAATCAAGTAAGTAGTGGGTGACTTTATAAAAATATTGTGGCAACCAGGAAATACCAGCCGGGAAATACTCCAAGGCAATCATTAACAATCACTTTAAGCACTCATTTAAAAGAGACATTTTTTTTTTTCTTTAAATCATATTTACGTAGGTGGATGCATCATCGATCCAATGCTGCATCTGTCCCCTAACGGCTCTAAGACTGAGAACTGAGTGATCAAAGAGAGCTGATTGCTCAGTTCTCAGAGCTTTGTGAGCAGAGAGCTGATGACTGTCATTTACCATCTCTCTGCTCTGCCCTCCCCCCTTCCTCCCGCACTCACTGGAGGGATGGGCTGTGGAGGGGATGGAAGCGGCTGGCTCAGGTTCTCAGAAGCTCACTGCTGAGAGGCTGAGCTGGGTGCTGATCCAGGCATCTGGATGGATCCCTACCATATGGTTGCAATCTCTCCGCAGCTGGGACAGGCTCTGTGTGCCTTGGCCCACTGTCTGTTGAAAGCGGGTCACAGAACGCACTGATCCACAGGAGAAGTACAGCCAAACAAGCTTTGGCTGTACTTATCCTTTACATTTTTTGGAGCTCCTCTAGGGGTTTGCTGCACCGCTCATATCATTTCCATGTTTAAGCGGATATGTACATGACGGTCATTATTTGAATTTATAGCAATTACACATGTGTTAGAATTCCATGCACATGTTTGTGTTTCGATATTTCTTTTTTTATTCACAACCATCCAACTGTTGGCCATATCAATAATGAAAAGGAGCCATCCGTCCCTGATAGATAGACAAAAATTGCCAAATAGGCCAGAAGGGGAAGAGGTTGTACTTTGAGTGATCCCAAAAATCAAGTAATCAATAGGAACAATGTTAAATAAAAAGTTATAAGTTTAATAACATGAGTTAAAACATCCCCACAAAGTGGGACTCAAATAACAAACAGGTAAAAAAAAAACACATAGGCGGTCAAACCCATGTAGCGCATCACAGCATGGGCCTGACAGTGTTAGTGCACAGCAGAATACAGTCCCATTGGTTCTTGTCCAAAGCCCCAACGCGTTTCAACTTATCCAAGTCTTCTTTAGGGGAATGCTGGACAGTAGGATAATTCTGATATCTCTGTGTGTGGAGACCAGTGCTCAGGCAAGGCTCCTAGTCATATAAAGTATAGCTTTGTGTCCCTGTGGGAGCAAGGATACAGATGGAGCCCCAATCTAGCCCCTGTAGGAGGCACAGCACCACCAATGACGCTGATTAGCACACACAGGTCTAGCATACATCCACCATGCAACTGTAAACAGCAGTTTTTTTTATTTTTTTTATCACTACATTGGTTTTGAATTTTACATGTGTTATTTTGATGCACAAGTTTATGATTGTCATTTGAATTTCACTGTTGTGGAAGGCACATGGAGGGTAGATTTACTAAAGACAAAATGACTGTGCACTTTGCAAGTGCAGTTGCTCCAGAGCTTAGTAAATGAAGCGAAGCTCCTTTTGCAAACAATACCAAATCACATGCAAAAAAATAAAGAAAAATGCATTTTTGCTTGCACATGATTGGGTGATGGAAGTCAGCAGAGCTTCCCCTCATTTACTAAGCTCTGGAGCTATTGCACTCTGGAGAGTGCAAATGCACTTGCAAAGTACACAGTCTATTTTCCTTTAGTAAATCAACCCCGATAGGCACTGCCTCTATACACACAGAGATTTTTATGTTGCTTATCAGGATCAAAGGCGAGTTGCTTTTTCCTCTTCTGCAAACAGCTGCAAGCACGGTTTACTTTATAATTTTGATCACAGTTTTTAGTTGGTTCTAAAGCAGAAACGACTGACCTGATATTGATCGTAATCTCTGCAGAAATGACAGCTATTACCACTTGCTATGCTGGTCGCAGGAACCCATGATAGTCATAGACATTTATTGTATTGCATGGTCTTTTTGATCAACATGGTGGCAGATACACCTTGTTGCAAGTTGTTAAAGGTAGGCATTATCTATAATAATGCTAGATGGTACAAACTAGCAACATAGAGATTATCCATGTAATAGGTTCCATACAATACAAACACAGGTACCTCCTTCTTTTATTAGGTTGTTATAAGTACAGGCTTGCATGAAGTGATAAAAAGTGTTTGCTCCAAGTGGTTGGTAAATGTTCATATCACAGAATTAAATTGCAAGGTGTACCAATACTATATGCTGAATGGCATAATATTGGTAGAATGTGGGTTGCTACAACACAAATGGACCACTAAAGAATCTTTCCATGAACCATTGGTAAATCGATCCTGCTTGTCAAAAAACTCAAATAAACATGAAAACATTGATTTACTAAAGGCAAATAGACTGAGCATTTTGCAAGTGCAGTTGCTCCATAGCTTAGGAAATTGGGGAAAGCTCTGTTGACTTCCATCATCCAATCCTTTGCTAGCAAAGATGCTTTTTATTTGTTTTCCTTGCATGTGATTGAGTATATTTTGCAGAGTGAAGCTTTACCTCATTTACTAAGCTCCGGTGCAATTGCACTTGCAAAGTGCACAGTCTATTTGCCTTAAGTAAATCCCCCCATTGTGTAAATCATTGTATATAATTCAGTGGAAAATAGATTGTAAAAAATATATAATTGTGGATAGTATATGAAAACTCAGTGACATATCCATATTTTTACAAAAGGTACACGGAAAATAAAACATAAAATCTAAAGAATAAAATACATAAACTGAGATGACTTTAAAAAAATTACAGTACTGGTAAACAATGGGGTTGATTTACTAAAACTGTAGGGTTCAAAATCTGGTGCAGATCTGCATTGAAACCAATCAGCTTACATTTTTTTTTCTTCAAAGTTTAATTGAACAAGCTGAAGTTAGAAGCTATTTGGCTACCATGCACAGTTTCACCGGATTTTGCACTCTCCAGTTTTAGTAAATAAACCCCAGTGTATTTATAAAAACAATTATAGCTGTTCAACCATCTATGTCATTTCGTTCTGTGTATATGGGGAAAAAAATCAAATGTTCTTAGGCTATATTCTCTACATCTCTGTGGATGCAAAAAAAAACAAAACACATCATGACTACTAGAAGGCATTATGGAGCATACTTATTTCCTATAGTACTCAGCACCATCTAGTGGCAATAATGAATTATTTTCCATATTCAGATTGCAGAGAATATAGCGGGTGAACATTTAATTTTGCCCCATTCACACAAAACACATTTACATGCAGTATTGATGAACAGCTATATGAATATTTTATAAACACACCCCATGCAACCATTCTTAAAGTATTTCTAAGCAGGAAACAAAGGTTGTGTAACAAGCAAAAATAGGCACCCGTGCACATATATCATTAGAGTCTATGGGGGGGGGGGGATTTTCTAAAACTTGTGCAGCTGTGCGTAGTACCCAATCAGTTTCTAACGTCAGCTTGTTGAATAAAGCTTTAACAATAAAACCTATAAGCTGGTTACTATGCACAACTGCAAAAAAAAAGCAAGAGAAGGGCTCACCAACCAAGTGCAATATCATAAGACATTTTTTATAAAGTAAAAAAGAATGCCATACATCATACTCACAAACGTATGCTGAAAATATGCAAACAAAAACTCCTAATGCAATCAGGAGGCCTCCAGGACTGGAATACTTTTCAGTACCCTGATGAAGAGGGTTCTCCCTTGAAACATGTCAGCCCCATCAGTACGGACGCCTTCCAGTCCTCCTGTAGTACTGAAAAGTATCCCAGTCCTGGAGGTCTCCTGATTGCATTTGGAGTTTTTATATGCACATTTTCAGCATACGTTTGTGAGTATAATGTATGCCATTCTTTTTCACTTTCCAATAAATGTCTTATGATATTAAACTAGGTCGGTGCGCCCTTCTCTTGCTTTTTTTTGTTTCTAGTTCATGTGGATGCCCATCGTCCTAAGAGGGCAGCAAGAGCCTAATGCCATCAACACAGCCTTCCCTATAACATAGCACCTGAGCGCAGGAGAATGAACTTGTCTATTGTACTATGCAGAAATCCAACACAGGTGGACCGCTCAGGTGAGGTATAACTCAGGTGCAGGTCGGATCCGCCATCCAGACAGTTCATAAATCATAGAAAAAAGGGTAACCGCACTCTGATGTAGTTGAAATCAAAAGATTGGAGTATATTTATTGTTCATCATACATCAAATACAAGACTGGTAAGACATTGGACAGGCAAAAGGTTGACGCGTTTCACAACAAAACCAGTCGCTTACTCATAACCACACATATTGTGCTATGCACAACTGCACCAGGTTCTGTGTGTACCAGTTTTAGTAAATCTCACCCCATGCATACAAATAAGGTTTTTAAATCATTAACACACATTGCTATATGTATTTACATTAGGATTATATTCACACATACAATACATCTAAAACTCTTTAAAAGGACTATATCTTTCCCCATGCATACACAGCGCTGATAAATATGCCGTGATTATTACCTCTAATGTAGATAAGCACTGCTTTTATTAAAGCTACACTGCACAGACTTAACAAGCGTTAATACGCTATCAATAAACATCAAACTTCTGTGTCTGACACTTGACAAATCCATGTCCCCCTCCCTTTTCACAGCTCCAAGACCCCCACTGATTCCATGGAAGGACTGTTCTGCATACTGTTACATAAATGAGAAGTGATAGGATAAAAGACAAGAATAAAAAAAAAAAGCATCGCTTCCAATAAAAATGTATAAACTTCACATATATTCCCTCTCATCAAAATGGCATTACTACCTATCAAGCCTAACGTCGTAATATGTTTTTTTCCATATGAAATCCCATTTCTAATCCCTTAGGCCATGGTTTAATTTTTTTATGTAATAATAGATGCCAAACAATTTAATCCGCTTCCATTCTATCTCATCACCCCTATTGTTTGTCATCTGAAATTTATCCCATGACATTTTTCAATGATAATTCAAAACTAATGACAACAGAAAGGTTTAGTAGAGAAAGGTTAGGATTTTTTATTCTAAATCAAGGTGACTTCTTTGTAATTAGACTACAAATACATATAAATGATAAACAGACCCAGAAGCATTTGATTTTCAGTGAAATTAACCTTTACATGACTGCATTGACACAAATAATAATCAGGAAGATGGTGCTTGCTTTTGCTGTATATTCCTCCTTTCATGTAGGATGGAGCCGTATTGTCATTCTCATAAGCCAATATAAAAAGGTTTGCTAACATCGAACTGGCTTTTAGATTTATTACATTCACAAAGTAGAATACAATTACCATAAAAGTTTATGTAGACCCAAAATCTATTTTGTAAGCGTATCTAGACTCAAGAACAAAAATGAATGGTATAGAAGTTTACTTGTCTTTAGATGTGATGGCTGCATTCATTTTTTGCACACTGGTTTTTCCCTTTATTTTAACCTGGAAATTCTTTCATTTACTCCCTTTCTGCCCTTGGGTGACAACTGGGTAGGAGCAGCATTGGCACCCTAAGACAGGGAGTGTGTTAGGACTACATAATACTTCCCACTCATCTCCATAGCAGGGGGTTTATAGAGATAGCAGGAAAGCCTAGTACATATGATCAGAAAATTAGACGAAAGCTACCGCTTTCAAAGTTAGGGTCCTTTCACACGGCCGCTCCGTGTGTCCGCAAATCATCCCATCCGTTTGCGGATGATTTGCGGACATAATGTAAGTGAATGGCATTGCGGATGTCAGCGGAATACCATCCGCTGACATCCGATTTTCCTCCTTTCAGTTCTGTTCCGTTTTTTCGAATGGAACAGAACCCTATTTTTTCATCCGTGTAAAAAACAGAAAGGAAGGAAAATCGGATGTCAGCGGTGTCATCCGCTGACATCTGCAATGCCATATACTTACATTATGTCCGAATATCATCCGCAAACGGATGGGATGATATGCGGGCACAGGGAGCGGATGACACAAATGTCATCCGCTCCGTGAAAAAAAAAAAAAAAAGTCCCGCAGCGGACTTAAGCAGCGGAGCGGCCATGTGAAAGGACCCTTATTGTACGATAATCTGATTGTTAGTACACAGCTTTCAAGAGACGATCACGACATTTCATCCGATGTTATCCGAAGGGACAAACCTGAAAAACTTTCTCATACAATACCAGATTGTGCAATTTTCACTTAAGGAGTGCAGTTTTCATCTGAAAATATGATACAATACATTGCAATACATTACATCACTTCCAAATTTTTATTCTGCCGTACGAGAGTTTTTGTAACTTTCGTAACTTTTGTAACCGCTTCATTTTCGATAAGGAGGCTAGCATGCAAAAAAAAAAAACAGACGATCATTTGTCCGATAATCTTATCGCGTTTACATGCTGAAAATTCTACAAGCTAGGCTTCAGCAGCATGTGAACCAAGAGCTACCACAACTAAAAGCTGGATTTTGAAGAGGCAGAGAAACTAGAGATCAAATTGCCAATTTGCTGGATCATGGAGAAAGCAAGGGAGTTCCAGAAGAAAGTCTACTTCTGCTTTATTGACTTAAGTAAAGCCTTCGATTGTGTGGATCACAACAAGATGTGGCAAATACTGAAAGAAATGGGAATACCAGACCAACTCACCTGTTTTCTGAAAAACCTGTATGCAAGTCAAGAAACAACAGTTAGAACAGAACATGTAACAATTTAATGGTTCAAAATTGAGAAAGAAGTACGGCAAGAATGTTTATTGTCACCCTACTTATTTAACCTATATGCATAGTACATCATGCAAAATGCCAGGATCGACAAATCACAAGCTGGAATTAAGATCGCAGGGATAATATCAACCTGAGATATGCAGACACTAATGGCAGAAAGGGAAGAAGAACTAAAGAGTCTCTAAATGAAGGTGAAAGAGGAGAGCACAAAAGCTGGCCTGAAATTGAACATTAAGAAAACTAAGATCATGGCAACTGGTCCCATCACTCCTTGGCAAATTGAAGGAGAAAAAATAGAAACAGTGACATATTTTATCTTCCGAGGCTTCAAGATCACAGCAGGCGGTGACTGTAGCCATGAAATTAAGAGACACGTGCTTCTTGGGAGGAAAGCAATGGCAAACCTAGACAACATTATAAAAAGCAGAGACATCACCCTACCGACAAAGTGCTGTATAGTAAAAACTATGGTATATCCAATAATAACCTATGGCTGTGAAACTTGGACCATAAGATAGGTTGAACGGTGAAGAATTTATGCGTTTGAACTATGGGGTTGGAGAAGACTCTTAAAAGTCCCTTGGATGGCAAGAAGATCAAACCAGTCAATCCTGAAGGAAATTAACCCTGAATATTCACTGGAAGGACAGATCCTGAAGCTGAAACTCTAATACTTTGGTCACCTAATGCGAAGACGCATTGGAAAAGACCTCGATGCTGGTAAACATGGAAGGAAAAAGAAGAAGAGGATGTCAGGACATCATCGAAACAAAGAACATGAAGTTAAGCAAGTACCGGGCGGCAGTGGAGGACAGACTGGCGCGCTATGGTCCATGGACTAAACGACTGAACAACAACAACAATAATAAAATGCTTTCAATAGTACATTATAATTACCAGACCAAAAGGGAGATTATTGTTAGACTTTACATACACTTTCAGTATGTTTAGCATCCTATTGATTTTTTTTTTTTATTACAGGCTTTTATATAGTGCTTTATATATTGTACATTCACATCATTTGTTGCTTACATTCTAAGTTCGCTATCTCACATATATATATATATATACTGGGGCCAGTAATCTTATCATCATGTCTTTAGAGTTGCAGAAGCTGGCGTGCCCAGAGGAAAACCTTGAAGGCATAGAGAAAACATGCAAACTCCATGCAGATAGTGTTCTGACTGGTATTCAATCTGAGGGCCCCATTGCTGCAAGGCAGTAATGTTAACCACTAACCCATTGCATGGGCCACTGTGTAAACTTTTCTTAATCCAAATACTTTCTGTGAACCTATGACAAAGGTTACTGCCTGGAGATCCTGCCAGCATGAGAACTTTCTGTTTCAGGCTGACAACACTAAGCTACTCACATACAATTACCAGTAATGTAGTCATACTGTTGCGCACACTCCTTTAGCTTGCTCTTGGGCTGCCTAACTGTTCTGTGCAGGCCTCCTGCATAAGCTTGCAAAAGAGTCCCAAATATTATTTACCTAAAAAAACTGTGTGCAGTGAGGCATGGTGTCAAACATACCAAAAAAATAGGTTTTCAACTGCTTACACTTTAATAATTGAGATCTTTGGACAGCAGTGATGTAACATGTGGAACACTCTGCCCTAATTCCCTTTAATACACAAAATCTTTAATCCTATTGGAATAAAAATGTAATTTTGCCAGGAAAACATCATAATAAAAGTGAAATAGAAAGCTTTACCAGATATATTGTATGGGAAGTCTTCTAAAGAGTCTTCACAAGTTAATTTTCCTCTATCGACGTGTTCTTGTCATTATTTAAAAGTCTAATATCTGGGCTTCACACTATAGTAACACTAATAGTGTCAAAGTTTAATTAGCATCAGCTTTTTAAATTCTCAGTGATCATTAAATCCTAGCAGACTCCAAAGTCAAATTAAATTAATTAAGTACTGCCATATTGAAAGTGTCAACTTTAAGAGTGAGATTGTGGCAAACATCAGATAGTCACTGCTCTAGCCGACAGAAATTAAAAGTAGTTCTTGAAAGGTTTGATAAAAAGCCAAATAAACACACAGGAGTGGCAAGAGATGGTCCTCCTTCTGTTAGGCATTTTATAATCAGGTTATGCATATTGAGCCTCTTCTGCTGGTTTACTAGAACTGTCAGCATTTCCTTCCCATATTCCAGAGCAGCAGGATCCGAGCTTCATCTTTGTGAAAAATCCATTTACATAATCCAGCTGTATTCCCCAGTGCATGCCCTTGTAAAGCACGTTTTTTTAGCACATTTTCTCCCATCTGTGGTATGTTAATCTGCATCAGTGGATCAGTGAACTCGGGAAGTGAAGGATCAGCATCTGCTACTCCACAAATTAACAAAGAGGCAAGCTACTCTCGTAGGTAAAATCACGATACCTCAGTAATAGTTTTATTCATTTTGTGAGATCTAGTGAATGCACTTGTTAACATGTACTCTCAATGATGTTACTGTAAACCACTTGCTTAAATTGATTAGTAATTTATAAATATATATTATATTATATTAATATATTAATTAATATTAATATATTATATTACATGTATTTTTAGTTAAATTCATATGTATCTAACAAGCAGGACCCACTGATTCCTTCTGTATTAAAGTGTATTGCATTTGTACTGTCTACCCTCTAGTTGTAAAGCGCTGTGTAAACTGTTGACGCTATATAAATCCTATATAATAATAATAATCTTTGTATAATATACCTGATACACATACTTACATAACAGCATGCATTTTCATAGTTTAGACCTGGCATGCTAAGGTGGCTACATACCTTAGAAGTGGATCCTAAATTCATTTTCAGGGTGGTTAGGAACACAGAGGAAGTAGAAAAAGCCAATTTTTTAATGTAACATGTTTATGGTAATTGACCATTCTAGATACAAATGGTGTTTAGTGATGTTCTAAATTCAAGAACATAAATGTAAAATGCAGCATTGCAGCTTACCAGTCCTTAAAGTAGAACTATAGACATTTTTTTTAAATTTTGGATGGAGAAAGGCAGGGTTATAACTCCATCCGTGTTCCATTGCCAAACAGGAAGTGAGAGGAAATTCCTGCAAATTAGAGAAATCCTTGGGGACCCCCAGGCTACCAGAACCAGTGTCCCTATTGGAAGATTTCCCCTCTATTACTTTTCTGGGGACAACCCAAAGTTATGAGTTTCTAAACATTTCCTTTTTCCCTTCACATTCTTTGTTTGGATTAAACAGAGCATATTAGCTGCATTGATGTGCACTGCTCTTTATGCATATTACACATCCCATCGTCCCTAGTCCATCTCAGGAGCAAACAGGAGGAGGTGGTTACATTCCTCCACACTGTGTACCCATGGTGAAGAAATGTACCCTTCCTGTAACACAAAGTCAGATCACAGCAGCAAAAAGGAATTTGGAGGAGACTGAGAGAGTTAAGATTACATACCCAAATAGATTGTTTAAATCTAAAATTTATTGCCACATTAATAAGGTGCTTAAATTATTATTATTTTTTTTCCATCCGGTAATCCAAAAAATAACACACTTCCTGTCCCTGTGTGGTTCTCTCCTCCACTGTACTATGAAGAAAGTTATGGCTTTACCTAAATTGGACTTTAAAAATGTCTGCCTCTGTTCATCTCAATGACATGGGGGTTGGAAGATTAGTAGTTTACATAAGTAAGATAACTTTGTCTTCAGTTCAATCATAGGAAATAGCAATTACATTGCATTTCTGGCAAGATCGGCTGGTATTATCTGTACCTGCTACTTAGCCTGGAAAAACAGAAAACGAATGCTGCCACTACATCTAAACATTGGTAAGCTGCAATGCATTAAAAGTTAGTACTTAGTTTTATTTATCCTTTAAAAGAAATCCTCATAACTTGCAACTTTCCAGTCTGCCCTGGGCGAGACCCAGGATTCTCTCTGATACCAAGAACGAAACCGCAAGGCAAGGAAAAACAGCAAGACACTTAGCGGTGGATCACTTGGCTCGGGTGTCAACTAAGAACAAAGCTAGCTGCGAGAATTAGTGATAAGCTGCAATACACTAAAAGTTTGTACTTGACTTTATTTATCCTATAAAGGCCATCCTCACAACTTGCAACTTTCCAATCTGCCCTTAATATGAAAAGGATAGAGACTTATTTACCAATGAAATAAAGACCATGTGGAGTACATTCACACAACCATGCATTAATAGCTATTTACTTTTGACTTTGTTCATATCTGGCAGGCTTGCTGGCGTGAACTACACAAAGAACTTGTTGGGTCCGGGACATATTGTCCTCTCTGCCTCTTTGTAATAGGATGATGTGACGCTGTCCTTCCCTGCCTGAAGCCACTCATGTACTGCAAATAGGTTGTAAAGATTGTATATCTCTATCTGTATATATATACACCAAACTATCACCCCACCGGGTCCGTTTAAGAGAGGAGGAAACTATAGGTGGATATATGAAGTGCAGCTACTAGTGTTGGTAACCACCGTACTCCTAGAATAGTTGGATATACTAGAGAATTCTGGCTATCAAGCTAGAATAAGTTGCCTTTCTAGCATAAAAAGCGTTGCTCTTGCGGTGATTGAGAGGCTGGACACTTAATCTTAGATAAACATGTGAATATGTGTACATTTCGGAGGCTATAAATAAATACTGAGGGATTGATATTTATTGTTCTATGTGTCGCTACAATCTGCCACCCCCTGAGTCATTAAAAAGGAAATACCGGTCTGTTATGGTCTCTCTGGCCCTGAGGAAGCCTTGAGCGAAACGCGTCGGCTTGCTGGGGACCTACATTGACCGCATTCCACCTATCTTCCATCCTACACAGGCTTTTGGTTTTTCCCTTATGGGATGTATTTCTATGTTCAATGACTCTTACCAATTGATTTTATAGGAATTTTTTCTGTGTTTTGTCCTTGTGAACATGTGCATGATTGCCCATCTTTTTTACTTTGAATTTCAAAAAAAAGTAAATTGTTTTTTATAGAAGCTGGTTTTGTGTGTGATCCTTCTACTCCCACTGGCCCGCAAAGCCCCATCTTTCTCTATCCCATTTTTTGTATCTATATTAGGGGTAAGGGCCTATCTACATGGTACCCTTGTTTTTGTTCATATCTGTGTTCATTTAAAATATCATTACACTTTCTCTATGTATTATATATGCCATTATATTTCCCTATGTGCTATACAGTATATGTCATTGTAGTTGTCCTTATAGCTTTTGAACGAATGCTAATAATATAATGATAGGATATCTTATTTGAAGATAAGTCTTGATTCCAGCAGCACAGCCTGCAGTCTCCTGGGTCTATGTGTATGGCCTGCTATCCTCTGAGTTAGCTATTCCCAAATGGAATATTCATTCAGTGGAGGGCAGGGTACCCAAGTGTGTTCTGGAACCAGAAGCATTAGTTTGCTATGCTTTGTGAAATTATTAGTGTAGGTTATTGAAATATTAGGACTACTAGGTCCTATTATGAAGTAATCATAAAGACCCTTGTTTTAGGCAGTAAGTTTCCATGTTTTGGACAAAACATAAACTAAAACTTCATGACTCTTGCAATTTTTTGGTCATTTGGGGATAGCTTTAAAGAACATAAGATGCTTACCATTCACCTACTTAAATCATAGCACAGGTTGTACTAAGAGACTGTGCTTGACGATCATGCAACCAAGTTGCTTATCTGTGTTTAGTATATTTGCTGCAGCAACTAAACTGTTTCATGGATGCTGTTTAAACCTGGGTTCACACTACTGCGATATGGGAACCAGCATTATTCTAGTGTGGGTTCCTGCATTGCATCTCCCCTACAGGCAGTTCACACTGCCCTCTGCAAACCGCTGCGGGAGTCAATACAAAGTTAATGAATTAACTCCCTGATCGATTCGCAAATCGCAGTTCGAACTGTAAATTGGGACAGGAATTGGATCACATGGGTGTCACACCCATGTGATCTGATTCCAATGCCAGAAAAAAAAAAGCTCCTGCACCATTGTCGTGCGAATGGGATGTGAGTTCAGCCATACAAACTGTATGGGTGAATTTGCATCGCACAAACATCGCATGTAATCTGCACAGCAATGTGGTGCGAATCACATGCGATGTCTGTGTTCCCAATAGTGTGAACCCAGGCTTGGACTAAGCTCAGGTACCTGTATAAGACATTATTTTTTTATGATAGATCAGCTCTCAGCATTAAGAGCTAAGCTATAATAATCAGAAAGAGCTCCAGGTTCCGAGTTTAATGTTCTACTTTAAAGCCCACCTTGCACTAACCCTCCCTGTTGCCCCAAACCTAACAAAAAATCCTCCCCAATGTAACCATAACCGCTTCATTGAATTCCTCCATCTCCATAAACAGCATGGATGGAGTAATCTGAACTGACGATTATCGTATTCAAACAGCCATTTTTATTTAATCAAATTTTGTTGAGCTGGTTGGTGCTGACAGGGCAACCCACGGCTCAAATTTAGCCAGATCCATAGAAATATTTGGCTAATTTATTGAATCAAAAAACAACAGTGCTGAGATCCCTGCACCAGGATCGACTTTTTTGTACATTTTTATATTGATAAACTAAATTGAGAAGTTATACTCCCAGTATGAGCAACGCATCAGAAGCATTCTTTGTTCTAATGGAAATTTCAACACATTATAAACAAAGGAAATATTCTCATTGCTGTTTTACCACACAGATACTTGGAGTCTAATGTAGCATATGTGTTGCAGATCATTATCTCGTAGCCTCTTCCTGCTGTTTTGTACCCCCTGTTTAAAGCAAGGTCTTTCCTTCCTTCCTCGATTCTCAAATCCCCAGAAAGCTTTTTTTCCAGCTTCCATTCCACAAAAGGATACAGCACCTCCTTCCTTCCCTGACTTACATCTCCATCCATTTAAATGACCCCTCTATCACCTTTTAGACTTATTTTTATTTCCCCTAGAGCTTGCTTTATAATTACCGTTCCTTACATAACCTAACTAGTTTATGGATGAAACAGACTAATGTCATTATTAGGAGGTAAGGTTACCAAAAATTGCAAATCCTCCTTCCCTACTTGGAAGCTGATATGTTGATGTGTCTTGCTCTGAACCTGCCTGGCCTGTATGGGACTAGTGAACTATGTACATCACCTGGAGTGTTTTTTGGCTGGCTCCACAACTCACTCCTGCTGTTGGACCACCTGCTTGTTCTACTGTAGCAACACTCCCAGTACAGCGGGCATGTAAAGTTATAAATATACAGTCCAATTAGAGCGACAAATAATTGCCACAGAGTCCAACTTATTAATGATAAAATTGATTCAATATAGGACTTTGCTGAATTCCCCAACACTGGCCTGGCCACCTAAAACTGTTCCAAGCAGTGACAGTGCAAATCTTGGTATCTGCTTATTTAACGGCCAGTTCACACCATGATTTGCAAAGGAATGCTCTGTGTGTTCCTGTGCCATTCACATGAGTTCTGGGTGCAGTGCGACTTCAGCTCATTCATTTGAATAGGCTGAAATTGCGCTGGACCACAACAAAAGTAGTGCATGCACAACAACCGAATTGGATGGTACTACTGTACTATGCGATCAGGTGCAGGCAAACGCACTGCGCTTGCAACCTGCATGTGAGGTGTTGCTACATTAACACTATCATCCACTGCAGATCACGCAAGTGCAGTGCGTTTTAAACACGGCGCGGGATCTGATGTGAACTGGCCCTTAGTGAGTTTAAGTACTGTCACAATGCCTAAGCCCTCATGAAGAAAGAGAGTGTTTGGCCTTGGAAACACAATGGATTTTTTCTGCTATTAGTTACGTTTATTATCAAAAGCCTTGGACTCTTAGACGTTTGTTTGGCGTGCTCATTGGACTGTATGCATGTGGATTCCCAACTCTGAGTTTTTTCCCTGTTTCTAAGGGTTGTCCCTGTGTTGTGGTCTGCTGTTGAACCAAAGCCTGTGTGCCTGGTGACAATTTCATTGACCTCTAAAAATCTGAATCCAGCACCCCATTTGTTATTATGTACAGTAATAAAACTGGTTTCAGAGCTAATAGGATACAAGTTTCAGGCTGATGTGCCTTGCTCTTTTGTAGTGTAATTCTCTAACCACAGTAGGAATAAACATTTGCTAATTTAATTTAGACATTGCTTAGTAAGCCATACAAGGATCTGTTATATGCCCAGCACACATACTAATCATTGTATATTTTGCATAGCAATTTCAAGCAATAGCCTTATAAATACTATTTCTGTAAGTTGAAAACCTTAGTTTTGCGCCCCTGAGTAGAGTATACAATATGAACTAGGTAATACAACTAATACCCCTCAGCTAGGAAATACGGCAATGTCTTTGGGCTAAGCCAAAATAGGTACAGTAAGTCTGTACAGGACTGTATTAGTACAAGACTGTATTAGGTATTATAATGTACTTTATGCCTTAAAACACAATTTTATATATCAACAATTAAAAATATACAGTATATCTATAATAATAACCAAAAATGTCTAATACAGCAATAAATTTGGTGAAAGAATATGGTTCGTTATGATTTAATTTCTGTTAAGACATATCATGAGTTCAGCCAGAAGGTGATACAGTCCAGCAATCTTATCATCATAAAAAAACAGCCTGCCAAGATAGCAAATTAGCACAGCATATGAACAGACAGGTGCTGATTTAGCAAACTGTTACACTACAGTGTACACAGTTCATGGGGTCAGCCTTTACTTTCATTTTTAGTTGTAGATTGTAGACATTGAGAAATGTTGCTCGAATTTCATGGCTGCCTACAGAAACAATCAAACTGCTTCCCTGTTCAGGAACAAGGACATCATACACAATGGAATGTCACCGATAGGCAAACGCGAATGCGCTTAAAATGGATTATCATTTAAAAGATTGCTATGCTTCTTGTATGATCTGGATGATTACAACGATTACAATAAACCAAAGATTGGACAAAAAAATAACTGTAGGAAATAAGTGGCAACTGCTAACTTTTGCTAAAATTAGGAACAAATGTCAGCTGAAATTCAACTGTAGTTGGAAAATGTTAATTTAAAATCTATGTGCAGTGAAATGGTAGACCTAACAAAATGGGAAATCATTTAAAATAATGAAAACCTTTGCACTTTGGAGGTTACCTGCTTAAAAAAAAAGGTAATTGTTTCTTCCACTTACTCTAAACATGATTGGATGCAGTGATGGAACTACCAGAGTCGCGGAGGTTGCACTTGCGCCCGGGCCCTGGCATTCTACCATTGTACGGGGGCCCCAAGCAGTGTTGCCAACCGTCTCTATATTTACTGATGGTTTGTTAAAAATAATAAAATAATATGTATTAAAAATTATATATATTATATTATTTATTATTATATATATTTTATATATATATATATATATATATATATATAAATTATATATATATATATATATATATAATAAAATAATAAAAAGTATATTTAGTGACAGTTTGTTTTCTGCTTGAAAGCAACTGCCAGGAGGGGGTGTGGGGTGAGAGGAGGACTAAAAGACTAAGCCTTCAGGCAATTACAGGAGGTCACTATGTGAAAACTCCAGAACACATAGATTCTGGGGGACAGTCAGTTAGTCACTCTGTGGGGGGGTTACTGATGTAAAGGGGGAGTGGAGACCCAAAGGTAAGGAAAACACTGATATAAAGCCCCTCCCTTATTTTAGTGTCCCCCCCTCCTACTTCAGTGAACCCCTTTACCTTAGTGTATGCAAATGCTGGTGTAAAGGGGAATTCTGTTATAAGGAGGTCTCTGGTCACCAGAGTTCCCCCCTCCATCAGAGTTCCCAGCATTCCCTCTTATATCAGAGTCAGCAGAGTTTACTCTTACAGTGCAAGGGGAAACTTTGTGCAAGGGGAAACTTTGTGAACTATGAGTTAAAGAGGAACTCTAATAACTTTGATAACTGAGATGTAAGGGGGGGGGGCTCTGAAGACTAAAGTCCCCCCTTACATCACAGTCCATAGAGTTCTCCTTTACATCACGGTCCACAGAGATGTAAAGGGGGCTCTAAAAAAGCTTGTAACGTTCGTGTAAGGGGGGACTCTAATGTAAAGGGGGACTCTGATATAGGGGGCACCTTTGTAAAGGGCCCAGGCTCAGAGGGTAGGGCCCCTAGCTTGGGTCAGGGGGGGCCCTTCATGATTTCTTGCACTGGAGCCCTGAAGGTTTTAGCTACGCCTCTGATTGGATTTCCTAGAAGAGTACTCTCTAGGCCATAGCAAACTACTGCATTGTTAAAACACCCCTGATGTTACTTTAGCTCTTACATTACCATAGATTTTATGATCCTTGCATGTGCAAGCACAGTATGCATGCCTAAACATTTTATTGGGTCCAAACATATGCAAGCTTGGACCTCCCATGTGTGTTTTCTTATTTAATGGATTCAAGAGTGTTTGCCTTTGGCTTATTTTAGAGGATACAGTGCTGAACATTGCAATACATAAGGTGGCCATTGACAATAAACCTTTACTTACCTAATATCAACACTACTACAAATACAGTTGGCCAAGGCAAGACTCATCTACAGTATATCTGGCACCAGAGGTGTCTGCTTTATACACCAAGACTAATATAAAAGTATGAAATGCAAAGATGCCTGATGGTGATTGGGTCAGGCTACTACATCAGACTTCTCCCTGGAGTCTACGACCAAGTAAAAAGTCAGTATTTCCCTCTACATTTGTTGGCTGGGATTCCTCGATGCTGACCTTAGATATAAGAGTGCCACACCTTCAACAGTTCTCTGCTATTATTTGCTAACCTTTACAAATATGTATAACTAATTAAGCCAGTAAACATTTTATGTCTTTGCAAATGCAAAATGTATGGTTATATTTTATAAATAAAAATATCCTGCATATAGTAAAATTTGAACTATAAATATTAGTCTGTTTTTTAAGAATCCACTTGATGGGAGGTTTGCCATGTCAATTGTCTTATATATGTCATCTGCTAATAAAGCTCTTTAAATACCTGACATTTTAATTCATTAACTAGCACTACATTTCAATCAGCTTTGGGAAATGCAAATTTCTATAATAAATTGTGCTGATCCATTCTGACATTATGTATATTGCAGCTAAATCATCAGAGAAACAAACTCCAACTGCTATGTAATTTCATAAAAGGTCTCTGAAACCAGTACAATGTAGTGCAATAGACCAGTGCATTACTCAAAGGCATTATAAACCTTCCTATGTGCACCTTTTGTTTTTCACTTTCATAAGAGGTGTATTGATCATGAAGTTTTGTGGTGTCATCTGTTATACTGTATGCACAGTCTGTAATATAGTAAATATTCACCTTTCTTTGTCAGCAATTTTGGTTTGTTTTCCAACATGAGGCGATCGGCATGGCCCAGCACAGGTTAATGCATGACTTCTGTCTGTAGTCTAAGAACTGACACTTCCTCTGAAAAACGATATATCCATAATCACTGAGTCGCTCAGTCTAGTGTTCTGTAGGTATGAACTTAGATCTGAAGCAAGCAGAGCAATAAAGGGAAGAGATGTGCTGTCATTGCAACAGCACTCCCACATTTGTGATGCAACACAGATAAATGGAAAGGCATTAATTGGAAGCTGTGTGACTTGAAACTAGATGTTCCCTGTCTCTTTGGTGGATAGGGACAAGATAGGTGAATGAATACATAGACATAGAGGAATTGATCAGCTATGGCACTACAAACTGCAGCCACAACATGAGAGTCCATCATTACAAGGTAAGCCAAACAAATGACACAGGGAATGTAATTACCCTAATGCTCAGTTAACCACACCTGGACCGCCCCATGCATATATACTGTGGCAGGACGGCCCTTCAGCATGAAATCACGTACCTGTACGTCTTTTTTTTTTTAGGGTCTGGGGAGTGCATGAGTGCCACTGGCGACCTCCTCCAGCTGTGACTGGACAAAGTGGGAGCCAATCAGCGGGTCCGGCAGACCTGATGTTCGCCAGAACCCAGGGATCATTTCTGAGAGGGGCAGTACAGCAGTCTGCCTATCTAAACAAGGCAGATCACCGTTCTGTCAGAGGGTAAGATGGAGATCTTGTGTTTCTGCTAAGTAGGAACACGGATCTCTATCTTCCCCTGTCAAAACACCCCCACACAGTTAGCAAGCACTCCCAGGGAACACATTTAACCCTTTGATCGCCCCTGATGTTAACCTTTTCCTTGCCAGTGCCATTAGTACAGTGACAGTCCATTTTTTTTAAGCACCGATCACTGTATTGGTGTCACTGGTCCCCAAAAAGTTTCAATTAGTGTTAGATTTGTCCACCGCATTATTGCAGTTCCGCTACAAATCACTGTTCACTGCCATTACTAGTAAAAAAAATAAAAAAGATAAACGTTCTATAAATCTATCCCATAAATGTAGACACTATAACTTTTGGAAAAAACAATCAATATACGCTTATTGGGATTTTTTTTAACAAAAACATGTAGCAGAATACATATTGGCCTAAATTGATGAGGAAATCTGATTGTTTACATTTTTTATTTTTGTATGTTTTATAGCCGAAAGTAAAAAGTATTATTTTTTTTCTAAATTGTCGGTTATTTTTGGTTTATAGAGAAAAAAAAATGTGATCAAATGCCCCCAAAAGAAAGCTCTATTTGTGGGAAAAATGGAAATCAATTTGTTTTGGGTACAGTGTCGCATAACCGCGCAATTTTCAGTAAAAGTAACGCAGTGCCATAATGCAAAAAATGGCCTGGTCATGAAGGGGGTAAACCTTCAAGTATAAAATGTGTTTAAATGGCTTTTTACTCACTAAAGATCCTATGGGAGAGTCAAGCAAGTAGGAACCCCCAGAAAAAAAACCCTTTCGTAGGTATGCCCAAAAGAAAGGGACAGTCAAATTTTTGTACAGGTAGTACTTGTAGTGTCGTGGGATGTGATTTAGTCATATATTACTGTAAACTTGTTAAAGTTCTGGCACCCTTTAAAAATTATCAGGTTTTTGATGCTCAGTACATTTGGTATAAAGTGTCCAGGCTGTAAGGGACCACAGAGTAATGTTCTTTTCCCCTGATAGTAGCAGACAAATGGAGAGAGAATTATTAATCATATGAAATACTTTTAAGCTTGAGTTATAAATGTTTTAATATGAAAAAAATACTTTTAAGTTAAACATATGTATGAAAAAAAATAAGAGAGTGAAGCCCCTGTGCCCAATTAGGGTACAGCTGTAATTGTACTATGAGGAGGAGAAAGCTGTCTAATAGTGATCCTGTCTGGGGAGGTACAGAGGAAAAAAGAAACACTGAGGGTCTTCACACCGTTCTGAGGTATGAATAGAAATGGTAGGCTAGTGCTAAGAGATTGTAAGACTATGGACAGCCAGTCAGGTAAAGACTCAATACACAGCTGACCAGGAGACTTAATGTTTGATTTTGTTTAGCTTATATGGTAAATTACCTTTGCAATGGAACTTTCTTCTTTTAAATCAATGATGGGCAAATCTGGCCAAGTTTGATTCTCCAAGGATTGGTGATTCTTGCTCAAAATTTGGAAAAAATGAATTTAGAGGCAAATTCTATTGAAGTCTATGAGGTTGGGGTGGGGAAAGGGGAAGTATATTAAAGTCAAAAAGGCACAGGAAGCTGGGCAGTGCCTTTGGGGGTCATGTACCGATGATAAAAAAAAAAAAATCTGTACAGTAGGTAGGTACTTGTCATGCAGGATCAATGGCAACATTGAAAATACACATATCATTTAAAGTAGTTGTAAAGGCTGATGGTTTTTTACCTTCATGTAAAAAATATTTTGTGTGCTGCTCCCCCCACCGCCCCCCCCCCCCCGAGTACTCACCTGAGACCCCTCTTGATCCAGTGATGTGCACGAGAGCCTTGGCTGTTCCAGGACTCCCTCTCCTCATTGCCTGAGGCAGCAGGGAGAGCCATTGGCACACAACCAGTGAGCCAACAAGGAGAGAGTGGGTGGCGGGGGCCGAGCCGCGGTTTTATGTCTTATGGACACATAGAGCAGGACTCAGACACGAGCACACACCAGTGCCACCATAGAAAGTAGCTTGTTATTGGGGGCAGAGCCACAAGTGCAGACGGAGGACATGAAAAGATGAGGATCTGGACTGCTCTGCGCAGAACCATTACACAGACCAGGTAAGTGTAACATGTTTGTTGTTTAGAAAAAAAAAAAAGCAGAACCTTTAAAATCACTTTAACCTTCTTAGCGGTATTCCCGACCGTGGCTGGGGGTTAAATTTCAAAGCCGAAAGCGGTAACCCCGAGCCACCCTCGGGGTACTGCCAGAAGCATCACTGGATCCTGTAAGAGAGGTTACTTACCTTGTCACCAGTATCCAGCGATGTGTCCCGGCGGTGTCTCGCGGCGGATCTTCCTCCCGATCGTCTCCGTGCCCCAGCTTCCGTCTCCTGCGATGTGACGTTCACAGGGGGGGTGGAACCGGCGGCAAATTCAAATGTAAAAACACACCAAACACACTGATACAGTTCAAAATAAAAAAAAAAAAAATCACATTAGTTTGCCCCCCAATGCCCTTTCCTGCAGTTTTACTGTACTTTTTATGTATATATATATATATATATGTGTGTGTGTGTATATACGTATATATATATATATATATATATATATATATATATATATATATTTATATATATATGTATATATATATACATACAGTATATATATATATATATATATATATATATATATATATATATATATATATATTATATACGTATATATATATATATGTATATATATATATATATATATATATATATATATATATATATATATATATATATATATATATATATATATATATATATATATATATATATATATAACAAATGTATACAGTTGGTTTGGGCTGCTCATTCACAAGAATTACATGCAAAATAATGGTACCACTTTCAGCACCTAAAATACGAAAGAATCATACCGCCAGGGAGGTTAAGTAACACACTTGGGGATATCTTAAAGCTATACATGGTGCTACGGAACAGTACAATTTTTCCAATTTTCATGGACAGTGTTAGCCACACTGTGGAATTGATTTTTTTTAATACAATTAGCTTGGCTTACATACAATAGCAGTATTCCAAATTGCTTAATTTCAATTTGTAAAAATAGATAGCTTTAGCAGCCACACATGGTGTTTCACCAAACAGTGATAAGCAGTTTAACCTAAAATAAATGGCATATCAGCATAAGATAAAAAACAATTAACCCCAGAATCCCAAAAGAAAAAGGGAAACCTTGCAACACAAAAAAAAGTTTGCTATGGATGGGACAAAACCTAAATGGGACCAACAACCTCAAATTAACCACAAAATAAAATGAAAGACAAAAAGCCCCTAAATAATAAGAACAAAAAAGGGCAGCAAAGGAGTCTGTTGCCCAAAGAGCTAGCATTTAGAATTAAAGTACAGTTTCCTAACTGACCATAATTTTTCCTTATGTAGTTTGTAAACATCTCTTGCATTACTGCTCTGTGCCCCTCTTTTTATAGTAAGGCGACTGGCTTATGCAAAAGCTCTTACTGGCATTTAATAGCTCATAGGCCATGCAGTGCATCATGGTTTTAAAAAATTCTCCTAGGTGAATCTGCACAAGAGTTCACCAGGATTGTAAATCACAAACTCACAGGATTCAACCAAAAATCCATGGTGGCTGCAATCCCAAACATCATCCCTATTCTACATCAATAGAGAATAAAGGTTAACTCAAGAGGTTCTGTAATGGATACCCGCTTATGGACCACTTTCTGTTACTGGCCCTTCTGGGCTTTCCATGCTAAATCTTGAACATATTGGACTAGGTGGGACTTTATATGAGACCCAAGCTGGTGTTGCCCGGCGTCTCCATCCCTATAACAAAACACAAAACAAATTGTCATTTTGTGTTTTGTTATAGGGATGGAGACGCCGGGCAACACCAGCTTGGGTCTCATATAAAGTCCCACCTAGTCCAATATGTTCAAGCAACCAGGGATGGAGACGCCTTGCTTACAGCTTGGTGCCTCCTATAAAGTCCCACCGTGCGATTTTCGTGCGTTTTGGTGGATGCAGTTTTGATTTGACTTTAGTGTTTTCCGTATACAGGGATGGAGACCAATAGCATGACCTGCTTGTCTCATATAAAGTCCCAAAAGGAAAGTAGGGATTTCAAAGGCAGTGAGCTTTACAGGCCATGCCCCATACATAAAATCCCTTCCTATCTATATGCTGCATCCACCAAGGGGATGGAGGTGTAATGCTTTTCAGCTGGTCTTTTCCAGTTTGCACCATGGTTATAAACCTAATTATTTGAGTCTTTGAGACAACAGCCAGTCGTGTATGGGGATGAGTTGGGAGAGGTTGGGCTGTCTCCCTCTGACCTGTTCCCCCATCCACCCATTAGCGGCCATGTGCCTCCAGTGTGAGGACACTAAATTAAGAGTGTAGGACTGCAGATATAACAGGGTGCCGTGAAGTGGCTCTGCAGCTTTCACATGCGTTTGCAAATGTGTGTCAACTAAACCCCTGTTCTTTGTACCAAGAGACAGGTTATATTTGGTTGGTGACAGACTGGAGGGTGAGTACATCAGACTGGGGGCTGGCTGACTTTCATGCACCTCTTACAATCCTTCAACCTCATTTTGTCCATGCTAAATCTAACATCTATAATATTTCATATCCTTCAATTTTTAAAAAAATAATCATAATGAATGTATTGGTTAAAGAATAAAATATCTGCTGTACTTTCTGTTTGATGCTTGTCCGACAGTAGATATTCAGAAATAAAAAATATATACTCGCGCTAGAGTGAATATCTAAATAAAAGTGTGAAATAGCTGCAGCTGCTGTGCACAAAGAGCTTATCACTTGTAAACATAAAAACAAAACAATACAGCGCTTGCAACCATATACAACATATATGAAACCAAATTAAAAGTCCAAAAATGTCCAATAATAATAATCAATATGCAAACAACATCTCCATATAAAGTACTCTTGTGCTCCAATCTTCTTATAAGTGCTAAGGTGCAACAAATAATAATTCACTCCGTGATGTGAGACACACTCCTCCTGTGTTTCTTCTTACCATCGGTAATGGACTCCCAGCTTTTCAGTCTGGGGGTCAGACAAGCTTTGCTCTGATATAGGGAATGGCAGGTTACAGGGATCCAGTAAAAGTCTCCCCAACCAGGCAAACATTATAGATGCCCCGCGTGTTCAGAATAAAAAAAGGGAGCCAATAGTGAAGTTCTGTAGGGCTAATAAATATACTTACAAAAATGAAGATTAAAACTAGTGTTTTAAAATGCAAGGATGCTTCCAGGAACCACGTAATACATACATCAAATCATTTGCAGTTAACGTGTAAAGTAAAATCTCGTGCACTGATCTCAGTGTTGACAGTGTTTGTTCATGTGATGGAAGCAATAATTTAGTTGTCCAAGGTTCACAATAAGGATTTTTACTAAAGCTGAATCATTAAATTGAAAAGGTTGTGTAAGTTATCACAACCCTGAGCAATTCAGACTGGGGAAGTAATTACAAAACACATAGGATGAGGACATTTTCCTTGCAACCCACATGACTATGTGATTGGTATATATGTATAGACAACAAATAATGTGCTAATCTTGGCTATCCCAACTGCTCTTGCAACGTTCAGGCTTAGGCCCCTTTCACACAGGCGGTGCACCCGACGGACTCCGTTTTGCTCAGCAGGGATCGATCCGCTGATCCCCGCTGAGTAGGCGGATGGCAGGTCCGTCTCCGCTCTGTGTGCAGAGACAGACCTGTCAGATCCCGCTCTCCTCTATGGGAGGGAGATCTGATGAAAAATGACCGCCTGTCCGTTTTCATCCAACCTTATCTGATCCGATCCTCCAGATGAATGGAAAATAGGGTTTCCATCCGTCCGGATTTCACGGACAAGATTGGATCGGATAGCAGCGGGTGTCAGCGGAGATGTCTCCACTGACATCCGCTGCTCCATAGGACTGCATGGGGCATCCGATCAAGTCCGCCTGAAAAACTGACAGGCGGACCGGATCAGAAAGCTCGTATGAAAGGGGCCTTAGTTCACCCTCTTCTACCTCCTGAGCCTCTGAATTGATCGGCAAGGCAGCCCATAAGATTGGAAGACCAAAACGGAACTGGATTCTGGAGGGGATAGGACAAAACGTAAAGAGTAACTCCAATTTTGTTGAGAAACAAAATTACCCTCTGGATGACCTATGTCCATTGCAGGGATTTTAATAAACTTTGTTGCAGAATCCTACCTTTTGTAGAAATAGAAATAGCTGTTTGTTTGTCTGTGTCATTGTGCACAGTGAATGTTATTGGGAGTGATTTTATAATTATCAATTAGCTGCTGTTCTTGCAGGGTACAGGCTTTGAATCCCTTTAGATGTGATTTCTCTTTGGGAGTATCTCCTAAAAAATTACTTTTTTTTGCAGGTGATGCCTAAAATCTTATTTGTATCAGTGAGCCAATCACACAAGTAGAAATATTCAATTACCGTATAATATGGCTTGTGTAGCAATTGTATTGTATGCTAATTTTTTTATTTTATTTACTATTTTTCTCCTAAAAAAGTGGAGTTACATTTTCCCAGTTTTACATTTTTTATTATATATTCAATTTGAATTACAGGCTTATGACAGGTCATATTGACAATTCAGGTTTTGACTTTCAACCAAGAGGAAACCACAATGGTATGACTTGATAAATAAAAAAAATGATGACAAAGCATATGTTATCTGTAAGAAGCTTATACAACCTCAGGCAGGCTTAAATTGACCATACATCAGTAGAATTTTGTTTGAAAATTCTCATTTTCAAAGCACTCGTTCATATTTGTAATGGTTAATGGAGTCTAATCAATGTTCGTTTTAACTGTAGTGGCGAAAATTTTTGTAAGAACAGGATGGAAATGTTTTTATTGAACAAACACCATCCTATCTGAGAATGTGGTTTCCATTCAGGAAAAAACCTTACGTATTGTAATGAAACCTGGGATTCCATCCAGATAACAGGCCTGAACAAAATTTGAAAGGCTTTCAAACAAAACGAATTGACTCAATGATGGAATGAAAGAATGTTCTGACAAAAGAGTTTTTAGAATTTCCATTTAAATGTTCTAATGAAAATCTAATTGTGCCAGGTTTAGGGCACTTTGGGCCCCAAGAAATATGGGGGTGGTCACTTTTACCAGCTCTAAATCTGGTCATAGATTGTTTATTTTTTTCATTCAGCCAGCGGGCTGAACAAAAAAAAAAAAAACAGATGGTCCTCCATCCACACAATTGTGATGGATGGAGGAATCCTTACTGCTGGGAGAGCGGGACTCTTCGCTCTCAGAATACAGTGACCGGTGGCTAAAGCTGGCTAAGTGAGCAAAATATTCCAACAAGCATGATTGACAAAAGTCGATTTAATGATTGACTTCTGTTGCACAGGCATGGACACACATGAAATTAAATTCATCTAGTCCCCACTGAACCAGCTGAATTTTGATACATATATGGCCATCTTTACACTCCTGTTCCTAAATCCTTGGAAACTTCAACAAACGACAGAACAAAACTATAAAAAATTTCATGAATTCTTGTTCTAAGTATTAGAAATGCAATGGTGGGTTCCACATGCCACAAGACCTCATAGAAAGTAAAAGCAAAATTTAAAAAATAAAGGTCACTGCTTACAAAGATAATATTTTAACACTAGATTTATAATAGACCATGTTAAAAAACAAACAGCTCCATGACG
Source organism: Pelophylax lessonae (assembly GCF_965119305.1). Lineage (NCBI taxonomy): Eukaryota > Metazoa > Chordata > Amphibia > Anura > Ranidae > Pelophylax > Pelophylax lessonae. Next base: position 200,888,016 of record NC_138769.1, read on the forward strand.
AACCATGAAGAAAGGTTTCAGCATGTATAAATGATAACATACAGATGTTGTCTTCATAAAGGATATCTCCTCTTAGCCTTGTCTTCTCTGTAGCACTGCATTTACTATTACCATTTAGACGGAAGAAATATCTACAACATAGATGTGTTTCTGATATCCTGAAAAATGAAAATTTATGGTTACCACTCAGGGCTGTAGAGAATTCTGGAGACCTTCGAGATTGTATGATAAATCTGTCTAGTGGTGACATATGTTATGTGATCTTTTGATATTTTTAGTTCTTGGGGTCACTTGTGATTCACAGCTTATATACAATCCAGACTTAAGGCGTTGACTTTTAGTGAATGTGTGGCCGATAGCTGTTGATTCACATTCACGCAAGTTCCATAATTCATAACTTTATAGATGATAACAACACCTTTGCCTTACTGTAAAAGTTATTGTTTCAGAACAAGTAGAAACTGTGCATTGTGAGAGCCACTGTAGAGTAGAGTGCCTTCAGAATAGGTCAGTTTAGACATCTTTCCTTTATAATGTAGTTAGAATAGGCTGGGGTGGAAGCAGGCTTAGGTATAGTTAGTATTTGAATAGAATGCTACTTTAAGACTGCAGTCAGTCTATGAGTTAATAGTGCAAAATAGCATTCTATGCCCCATCAGTAGAACTCAGAATAAGTCCCTGAATCAATCAATGTACTGGGTAACCCTGTTTTATAATAGCTAGAGATGCAATTGCTACTTCAAAAAGACATCCAGCCCACATTTAAATACACCCATACTCTTGGCTATCCCCACCTTTACGCCTCTTTCACAAGTACTGGCGTGGGTGAAGGGTTCAAAACAATTCTGTCACTGCATTACCTTTGCAAGCAAAATGTCCCAGCTGGATCCAAGTTTGCATGGGGACTACACCCCATTCATGCCATGATGCACTAGATGGCTAGAGGCTACCATGAGTACACATTTTGCTGCTTACATTTTACTTGTTGCTCACATGTTACTTACTCTTATCCGAAAACTCAAATACTGAAGTTTTCTTCTGCTTTGCAAGGTTAACCACTTGCCGACTGCCGCACGACTATATACAGCGGCATTCAGCCCCTCCTGGGCAAAGCGACGTACCTGTACGTCGCTCGCCCACGAGGCCGCTCCCGCCCCCCTCGTTCCTCTGCATCCCCGCGCATGTGACCGGCGACTCCGCAGAGGGAGAAAGGCAGGCGGCTAATGTCAACATTCTCCCTGGTGTAACTGCAGAGATCATACGATCCTGCTATGTAGGATCGTATGTCTCTGTGGTTACATCGCAAGCCATGCCCCTTGACAGTTAGAATCACGCCCCTAGGGACACACTTAACCCCTTGATCATTTCATATAAAAAAAATGTGAAAAATATTGTTACTTTTTCAAAATTGCCGCTCTTTTTTTGTTTATAGCGCAAAAAGTAAAAATCGCACAGGGGATCAAATACCACCAAAAGAAAGCTCTGTTTATGGGAGAAAAAGGACATCAATTTCATTTGGGTACAGCATCGCACGATCGTGCAATTGTCCGTTAAATTCACGCAGTGCCGAATCACAAAATAGGCCCTGGTCTTTGAGCAGCAAAATCCTCCGGGGCTTAAGTGGTTAAAGAAGGGGGGGAGTTAACATTTAACTTAATTAACCCGGCCTATGCTGTGCTGAAAGATCTCAATAAGGTCTGCAGGTATCGATAGCAGGGTTTGCTCTTGGATACGGAACTGGCTAAAAAGGCGTGTCCAAAGGGTAGTAATAAACAGCGCATACTCAGACTGGTCTGAGGTGGTAAGCGGGGTCCCCCAAGGCTCAGTCTTGGGACCAACCTTGTTCAATTTATTCATAAACAACATTGAGGTCGGGATCAGTAGTTCGATATCAGTTTTTGCAGATGACACAAAATTGGGCAGGGCAATAACTTCACAACATGAAGCAGATATCCTACAGAATGACCTGGACAAAATAACAGAGTGGGCAACGACATGGCAAATGAGGTTTAACGTGGAGAAGTGTAAGGTTTTGCACTTTGGGACTAAAAACATAAAAACACAATACACGTTAGGAGGGGAGCCCTTGGGGGAATCAAAAATGGAGAAGGATCTGGGAGTCTTGGTTGATGATAGATTAGGAAACAGCATGCAATGTCAAGCGGCAGCTTCCAAAGCCAACAGAATATTAGCATGCATAAAGAAAGGGATGCATTCCAGAGATAAGACTATAATCCTTCCACTTTATAAAACTCTGGTCCGACCGCATCTGGAGTATTCCGTCCAGTTCTGGTCGCCAGTCCTCAGGAGGGATGTGTTGGAGCTGGAGAGAGTCCAGAGAAGGGCAACTAAACTAATTAGGGGATTGGAGGACCTTGATTATGAAGAGCGTCTACAATCGCTCGATTTATTCTCCCTGGAGAAGAGACGTCTGAGGGGGGACATGATAGCAATTTATAAATATCTTAATGGGTAATAATAATGGGTAATAAATATCTTAATATATCTTCGAATGAACAGCTTAGAAAAAAAGCTGTTCATTCGAAGGGATTGCATGAGGACTCGAGGGCATACAATGCGATTAGAGGAGAAGCGTTTTAACCTCAGGCAACGCGGGGGGTTCTTTACTGTTAGGGCAACAAGATTGTGGAATTCTCTACCACAAGAGGTGGTTTCTGCGGGTAGTATGGTGGCTTTCAAAAGACTCTTAGACTTACATCTCAAGGATCAGAACATTCAGGGGTATGTGAGATGATTACAGCCACACACACCTACACAGGTTGAACTAGATGGACTATTGTCTTTATTCAACCTCACCTACTATGTAACTATGTAACTATGTAATTATCAGTTTAAAAATGAATCTGAGTACTTATAAGAAGGTTAACATTCCAGAAGCTTGGCTGGTATAATATTGAGGGTAAACTCAGTTTGTCTCCAGTTTGTCTGGGGTCAGACTTGTAACAAGGGGTTACTGCCCTCTTGAGTTTTTCCTTCCCATCTGGTGTGGAAGTCCTTCCCCTTACCTATAGAGAAGGAGTAAGGAACTTCTAAGTGGTCCAAGTCTGAGGTCCAGAGGAAAAGAAATGAGGTGTAGTTCTTTGAGGAGACAGAGGCACCAGAAACTGGGACATTGTGTAAGTAATTACCATATGTTTGGGTCTTTTGCCACATAAAATCGACCACTTTCAGAGTTTGGAGACATTTGCTGCCATGTAATGAGACTATAAATTGGCAGCTTTGATGGATTCGTGTTTGTAACTAAGTTATGCTGCAGTAAACAAGTAAAGCAGAGCTAAATCCATCAATTTAATGGTTTTCCAAAACAGTTATATTCAAGGCATGCTGTGAATGATAACTGTGACAGATGCTTGTGCTCTTAACAGAACTGTCAAACCATCAAACATGTGCAGCACCCAGGCAACTGCAGATTGAACAAAGGCTAAGATGGCAGCTTCCTTGGCTGCAAAAAATAGGAGGGTTTAGTTCCAAGAAACAGAGAACTTGCTTCTGAGTAATGTGTGTGGAAGACGGTAGAGTGCACGTTGGAAAGTGGATGTAATTGCTATATGGCTGCAGGAAATCAGGCAACAGCAGTGAGCCTTACAATATGCTGAAGTGAATCAAGTATTCTGTGGACCCTTTGCTCAGCCAATACACGTGGAATGCTCTGAAAGCAGCTGATCTGGGATTAGGACTGGTGGTAGTCAGTGACATCAGGTCAGCTTGCACTTGCCATGTCGCCTGGGCACTTGTGTTTTACAGGCCCCAGGTGTGACATGTAACCTTTCTGAAACTAAACCTGAAGCCACAGGATCAGGAGAGGCCTCTTTTTTAAATGTAAATTAAGCACTCCTATCTGGGTCAAGGGTCTGAGAAAAGGAACCAGTGTAAAGAAAGTTTGGAACCAGCAGGACGAGGTTCGTACTTCGACTAATCATCCCTAAAAAGCTGCTCTGATCCTAGACTCCTATGTCTGGGAACGGGCAACAACCTTGAACCCAGGGGGCATTTTCTAACTGTTCAGAGTAACTTGTAGAGTACTCAAAGGCTTCCTCCAAACAAACATCTAAAAGGTAAGGATTTTTTAATTATTTTATGGGTGTGTGAATAGGAACACATAACAAACACATTGTAGGGTTTTCTCAAATTTGGCTACGAAAGTCAAAACACACTTTAACCACTTAACCCCCGGAAGATTTTACCCCCTTCCTGACCAGGGGGTTTTTTGCAATTTTTTACTGCGTGAATTTAATGGACAATTGCGCGGTCGTGCGACGCTGTACCTAAGCGAATTTCACGTCCTTTTTTTCCCACAAACAGAGCTTTCTTTTGGTGGTATTTGATCACATGTGCGATTTTTTGATCATGCGCTATAAACAAAAAAAGAGCGTAAATTTTGCAAAAATAACAATATTTTTCACTTTTTTTTATATGAAATTCCCCCCCCAAAAAAATGTAAAAATCTAAATTTTTTAACATTTTCAGCCAATTTGTTTTATGCTACATATGTTTGGTAAAAAAATCGCAAAAAGCATATTTTGATTGGTTTGCGCAAAAGTTATCGCGTTTACTAACAAAGGGTAAGATTTTTGTCATTTTTGGTGTTTTTTATTTTAACGAGTAATGGCGGCGATCTGCGATTTTTTTGCGGTACTGCGACATTGCGGCGGACAGATCGGACCCTTGACTGACATTTTTGACACTTTTGGGGGTACCAGTGACATTACTGCAGTAATCAGTGCTATACATATGCACTGTTACTGTAAAAATGACACTGGCAGGGAAGGGGTTAACTGTATTGGAGAGGGAGGGGTTAAGTGTGTCCTAGGGGCGTGTTTCTAACTGTGATGGGACATGTCTCCTATTGTAAAAACAGAGATCAACGGTTCTACATAGTAGAACCGTCTGATCTCCATTTTTACACAGGGGAGAATGACAGGCGGCTTGTTTACATAAGCCGCCCGCCTTTCTCCCGCTCTACCGACGATCGTAGTGTGTCACACGCCTGGACTCCTCTGTGAACGAGCCGAGGCGGGCGGGCGCCTCAGCGGGCGCGCGCTCGCCCCCTATTGGCTCAAAACCCGGTGACAGGCTAGCGACGTAGATCTACGTCACTCTGCCTGGCCGGGGCTGACTGCCGCAGTAAATATACTGTGCGCAGTCGGCAAGCGGTTAAATCAGCCCTCTCTTTCGGCACTAAAATAAATGTGACTAGTATTGATCGAATGAGGAGAGTTGCTGGTTCTTTAATTTTTGATTTACCTGAATATTTCCATGTAAATCTGTATGATCTGAGAATCACAAAATGTAGCAAAAATGGGCGCTGTGATCTATGATTGGACAAATCTTCAAAAATGAAAAAAAAAAAAAAAAATGCTGACTCCATCATCACCAACTGTGACTTAATCTCTGATCCATTTTCCTAAACCAGCTACACAAAACCTCCCAACTAAACAAACCTAATAAATATACTAAGTACACTGATCCTAAAAGGGGCAAATTAAGTAATACCAGACTAAGGCTACAATACAGCGGATAACAAAATAAATTTTATATCTCCAGAAACATACTGGAAAAATAAATATCATTCCACAGAACAACCTGCCAGGATTGCTGCATAAAGGGGAGAACGCTGTTAACATTCAACAGAAAAATGCAAGTCTGCTAAAAATTGACTTTGCAACTACTAAAGTTTATTTAAACAGCCTCTTGAGACTCAAGTGAAAGCCCACAGTGAAGAATCAGACTAGAATACACATGATGTGCTCCTACTGATATATACTGGATGGGTTATAGAGGTTTGTATCAGGATTAACATTCACACTGAACTGTCACTTTGAGCAAAAACAAGCTGGCGTTTCATGTGATATGCACGTCAGGCCTGGAAGAGTATTCTCATTTGCTAAAAAGCTGCAACCCTGGTGGTCCTGTAGGATTATTTGAGACATGCTCTCCAAGGTCACACACCAGGTTAATCAGCTTAAAGTACGCAAGGCAACAAAGAATCACCAATTCACCAGGAATGTATTTGAATAATGCGTTCTTTAGTATAGAAGGGCATACTTTGGAGTGGAAAATGAGTAGAAAAATCACAGGATTACTCAAAGAATAAGCACAACTCTACATCTAACATACAGTTATTTCAGGATTTATTAGACTATTTTTATTCTGTCTTTCTTATTATACCTACCTTAATTATCCTTCAATAGGCTCATTTCACAAAAGGAAAATTCATGTCATGTGATGTTTTTCTCACAATTAGTTTTTTTTTTCACTGAAAATTTAATTTTCAATTTTTCACATGCAGAAGAATGCTTCCTATTCTATTTTATAGTTTTTTAGATATTTTGACCATAAAAGTAAATTCACAAAGAACATTTTTTTAGTTATTATTCTTTAATGCTGAACCCCAATCAAGTATAAAATACATACATTAATGTATATATGTATTGCTTAATAAATCATTCGATTTATTTTTGTTTTATAGACAATTGGTGTAGATATCAGAATCTGACTTGGTATTAGCCTCTTGCAATCTCCTATATAGTAACATTCAGACTGGCATAGGAAGGGGTAGTACTGGGAGCCAATCCAGTGTACTGCATCAGCTGTCTTGACAAGAAACAAACTAGTGGTATAGTGGTTAGCACTTTCACCTAGCAGCAAGAGGGTCGCCGGTTCGAATCCCAACCATGACACTACCTGCCTGGAGTTAGCATGTTCTCCCTATGCCTGTGTGGGTTTCCTCCCACACTCCAAAGACATGCAGGTAGGTTAATTGGATCCTGTATAAAAAAATGGGCCCTACTATGTATGTATGTGAGTTAGGGACCTTAGATTGTAAGCTCCTTGAGGGCAGGGACTGAAGTGAATGTACAATGTATATGCAAAGCACTGCGTAAATTGACAGCGCCATATAAGTACCTGAAATAATAATAATAATATTAGTAGGTGAGAGCTGGGAAATCAAAAGGGTGACCCAATCACTCTTCTGCTGCTTGTTCACTGTCCAGTTAGGAAACTTGGGGGTAAAGAGAGGACACCACTGTATTTCCTAACTGTGGCTACACTGTCTGAGGCAGCATGAAGTTCAGATTTAACCACTTGCCGACTGCCCGCCGCATATATATGCGACATGCTGGCTCGGCTGTGTGAATTGCCGTACCTTTACGGCGGTTCGAGGTAGCGTTCCTGGGGGCGAGCGAGCGCCCGACCCCACTGGGCAGCGGGGATACTGTTCCATGGGGCCCGCAGCCGCGATTGCCTCTGGGCACCCACAATCGCTCCTCACTGAGAGAGAACAACGATCTGCTGTTGTAAACACAGCTGACCGTTGTTCTTTCTGAAAAGATCACAGAGTGCCTATGATCCTCCTATATAGAATCACAGGTCTCTGTGCTCATTTCACAAGTTCCTCCCCCATATAGTTAGAAAACACTCCTCTAGGCTAACACTTAACCCTTTGACCCCTGGGTTAACCCCTTCCATGCCATTGTCATTAGTACAGTAACAGTGCATATTTTTAGCACTGATTACTGTAGTAATGTCACTGATCCTCCCCAAAAGTGTAAAAAATGTCAGTTAGGGGTCAGATCTGTCCGCCACAATGTCGCAGTCCCACTAAAAATTGCAGATCGCCGCCATTACTAGTAAAAAAAAAAAGAAAAATGACAATGCGCAAACTAATCAAAATAAGCTTATTGGGATTTATTTTTCTACCAAAAATATGTAGCAGAATATAAGTTGGCCTAAAATGATGAAAAAATTAGATTTTTATTTTTTTATTTTTTTTGGGAATGTTATATAGCAGAAAGTAAAAAATATTGTTTTCTTTTTCAAAATTGTCGCTCTTTTTTTGTTTATAGCGCAAAAAATGAAAATCACAGAGGTGATCAAATACCACCGACAGAAAGCTCAATTTGTGGGAAAAAAAGGATATCAACTTTATTTGGGTACAGCGTCGCACGTCCACGCAATTGTTAGTTAAAGTAACGCAGTGCCGAATTGCAAAAAATGGCCTGGTCATTAAGAAGGTAAGACCTTCCGGAGCTGAAGTGGTTAAGGGGGCAAATTCTTCAGGTCCAGAAGTGGTTAAAATACAGATAATTTCAGGCTGATAATACATGTGAATTTCAATGAGGTGACCATTGAGGAGAGCAGGAAAAAAACAATTCATGGGATAAAATAATGACTCAGTCATGGGATAAAATAATGAAAAAAAAAAAGGTTTTCACTAAATAAATACCCATTTTGCGTGTAAAATACAACGATTTCATATTTTAATGATACTTATGTTTGAAAGTTGAACATTTTTAATTTATCATGAAGTACTATGACAAATAAAAATTGAAATAAATTCTCAAAGTGAACTGAGCCTCAAGTAATAAAAAAAAGACTCTTGTCTAATCATACATTTCCTTTATAGCACATTGAATACAGGAAGTTAGGAATATACAGCCTGCTATGAGTGAAGAAATGCTGTTTGGAATGATATAAGAAATAACTTTGTAAACCACAAGGTATACAGAACAATCACAAAACTTTTTCAGCCATGACATCTTTAGCATATGAGTGTCACAATTACAGAAGATGAATTGGCAGCTCAGGAATGCAGTGGAAGCTTGCCAGCAAGCAATGCGTCTTTATTTAGGCCTTTTTAAAGGATGGGAAGTTCTGTATTCTGATGTAAAGTCATTATGCAAAAAGGACAACCTAATGACTGGGCCCAGTGATTCATTTCTAAAATTTGTTTGAAAGAAAATTCTAAATTAGGTAGGAAATCATTTTGAGACCACATTTAATCATGAGCCAGGGTTCAATCATTGCCACTGCCCAGTGTTACATTTGTAATATCCCAAAATTGTAAACGTCAGACTGACTCATCAGTAAAATACACAAAACTCAAACATTCATTTCCTTCGTTCTCTAATCGTCATACAAGAGAAATGAAGAGGTGAACAAGAGAAATGGAATCCATGCTAAACAGTATAAATGGATGAATCTCCCCTGCTAGCCATTGTATTAGCAACTTCAGCCCGTAAGGTTTTACCCCCTTATTGACCAGGGCATTTTTTTGTTGGTGGCATGCACAGAGAGATCACAGTTTCTGATCTCTCTCTGCCTGTCTGACAGAAGAGCCGCCTGCTTTGTTTACATAAGCAGGCGGGTCTTCTCTCAGTTTCTCGGACAATCGCGGGAGGGCAGCGGCAATCCCTGCCGCTCCTCCCGCGGCCCGCCTGTTTAGACACAGCGGGAGCGCGGTTCCGGCGGTGCGCGCACTCCGCCGAAACCAAGTGCACTCAGTCAAGTAGTACTACGTGGCTGAGCGCAGCTGAGCCGCCCTGCCGCAGTATATCTGCAGCAGGCGGTCGGCAAGTGGTTAATACCAAAATAGTGGCTCTAAATGGACACAGTCACTGTTCAGCCAACAATTTTCCACCCAGTTCCTTCAACAAAAGTCAACTTGAGCCCCCCTTCACATCGGCATAATTTGACATACGATTGGACAGGTGAAATTACATGTGAAACCGCAGCCTATTGCCGGCAATTGGAGCGTCCCAAACGGTGCGACGCCGACTTTGCGGCACCGCACTCATTTCCAAAAGTAGTTCCTGCACTGCTTTTTGGTGGTGGTCAATAGACATCTGTGCGTGAACCTGCACAGACGTCTTTGAAGTCGCCCTTGAAGTCAGACTGAAATGCGGCTTTGAAATCGTGCAAGTTCAGATGAACTTGCACAAATTTTAAAGCTGAGTTCAGTGTGAACAAAGGCTAAAAGTGACTTTTGTCAAGCCAGGTGGTGCTGACAGGGCCAACAATGCCTCAAATTTCGATTGTGCAGTAATCGGCTGAAACTCTATCTGTCCATGACAGCCATAAAGTGGACCTTCACCCTAAAGCAGGGGTCTTCAAACTATGGCCCTCCAGTTGTTCAGGAACTACAATTCCCATCATACCTAGTCATGTCTGTGAATGTCAGAGTTTTACAATGCCTCATGGGATGTGTAGTTCTGCAAAGGGTGGAGGGCTGTAGTTTGAGGATCCCTGTCCTAAAGTATAAGTCCCCCCTCCCTCTCTTACAGTTGGGCATATTTTTTTTTCAACTGGTAATATTTATTTCTGGGGCAAAGTATCTCTTCCACTTTTCTCACCTAGTGCACCCATGTGCAGATGTGCCAAGGGGCTCCGCCAGGACCTGATAACACTTCAACTTCCATTTTTATACCCCTTATGCTGTAGTCAGGGCCGCTGATAGGGGGGGGACCACCGGTCCTCTTGTAGGGGGCCCGAGCAAACAGTGGGAAATCTTCCTCTAGCAACTGAAAGCTGATCTCTCCCTGCTGCCAGCCTTTATTTTCTGGGAAAGAGACTAATCCCCCTCCCTGTGTGCCCCCCCCTCCCAGCCCTGGCTCTAATGTTAGCTCAGGAGTTTGTTATCTCTAATACTTTGTTTCTCTCCCTGCAGTTCTTCCTATACTCTTTGTCCCAGCCTGTATATTTTTTTCATCTCTCTCTCCGCCATTGCTCTGCCTCCCTGACACAGTCACAGCTGATCAGCTGGATTCCCATGGGGTGAAGAATTTACTGTTCCATAGCTGCCTGTTATCTGGTCCCAGTGCAGTTTTATGTGCTTTATGCAGCTGGGCTTCCCACTTCTCTCCCCGAGGCCCCTTTCACACTTGTGCAACTTGTCCTGCGATTTGGGACTGCAAAGTCGTATGGCAAGTCGTACTTCATGATTTCCAATGAGTACCGTTCATATCTGTACTTCAAGTTGCAATGACTTCAAAGTAGTCCCTGCACTACTTTGGGCCGATTTCAATGTTTTTTGAGGTCCATAGACATAGGCATTGCTTCAAGTCCAGTCAAAATCGTGGCAAAATCGCTGTAAAATTTGTTCAACTTTTAGGTCGCACAAGTGTGAAAGGGGCCCCAGACTACTTCCTAAACTATGTAACTTTCTTCTTCTCCCTTCACTGTCAGTTCCTTCTGCATCCATGTATCAACTACTTCTATTTACCCATTTACTAACTAATCTGGCAGTAGTAAACTCCATTTTTTATCTTGTATCTATAGGTAAGCCTATAATAGGGCTTACCTGTAGGTTCAGTGAATATCTTATAAGCAAACGTAGGAGCCGGTGATAGCACCAGCGCATGTGCACTCCACTCTCAATGGAAGACATACCATCCATTGAGAGATGTGCTGTGACCATGACACCGGCGTTACATCATCGCAGTTTGGCCAAACGACTGGAGCCCAAGAAACTAGAGATAGGACCAAATGAAGATGGAATCCCTCTTAGTAGTGACAGCACATCGCTGAAGAGATCTGTTTTTTAGATTGGAAAAATATAATTAGGGGCTCATTCCCACGGGCACTCTGGCTGTGTGAAGGAGGGGTTTGGGCTGGAGCCACCTGTTGTTCTATGGGGATGCAGCGCCTGTACCAACACAGTCGCAGGCCCTACTTGGACAGGTGTGCAGGTGAGTGGTGCAGGTGATTTTGATGCGACTTGAGGTCCATAGACCTCAAGAATACACATGTATTGCTTCAAGTCCAGTCAAAGTTGTGGCAAAGTCGCTGCAAAAAAATCGCAAGTGTGAATGCGGAATGTGGATGTCAGTGGACTGAAAATTTCAAAGAAAAGATTAGCCACCAGCCCATGGAACACTTGTGATTCATGTAAATACTGTCTCTGGCGCTGATTTAAAAATATAAATCACTACACTTCAGCTTTATAGTGAACACACCTTCACCATATTTACTAACATTTGGGTTGTAAAGTGAGCATACGTTTTATAAGGTGAACATTCACTTTTTTAAAAAATTAATAGTACATATTCTTTTAAAAAATCAACTCCACGAGATATGTGTTATACATGCTTAGGAAGTGTCTATATGGGGATAAGGATACAGGTGATGTACACTTTAGGGCAAGCACTGGTTTCCAAATAATAGAAAAAAAAAAAAAAAATTTAAAACAGAATGTCTGAATAACAAAAAAAAAAAATCTATATATAAAACTGCAAATCTGAATAATTTAAAAAACAACCCTATATTTAAAAATTGCAGGTCTGAAGCTGTACAGATAATTGATTCCATATTACTAATTACAAGATAGATGGTAAATAAGATGGAACAAAATAAAATAAGATGTTGATAGAAAGCTTTGTATCAGTAGGTGTTTGATGACAGATGCTTTTAGTGCCATCTAGCAGTAACTGTTTGAAGTGCATGCACCTTCTCAATAAATTGTCATGTACAGTTGAAAAACTATTACATATTTCATACCTATATTGCCAGTAAATGTCATTCTTGGTTTAAATATGTTACATTTTTATGCATTTTTAATATTTTCAAACCTTAAATGTTCATTTGCTTTGTGCACAGAATATATATAATACAGAAATACAGTAGATTTTTCTTAAAACAGAATGTGTTTGCATGTCTCAATTCCGTCACAGATCCAAATAATAAGGGCTTCCTTATTTTAGGATTGTGGGTGGAGCCAAGAAAATAATTTCTTACTGCCCCTACGGCCAACTGTACGTTCAGAACAATGGGTTTAGGGCAGGGGTCTACAAACTGTTCAGTACAGGGGGGGGCACACTGTGTATTTTACAATTGTCCACGGACTTAAAAAAAAAAAAAAAAACAGTTTTATAAATGAACTAATAACATTCAGATGAATAAATATGTTTTACTTGGAGAAGTTTTTAATCAGCATGATATAATTCAAAACAGAGGAAGAAGTTCAGTAAAATAATGCAAAGAAAATCCAAATAAAAGTGAGCCCATCAAAGTCCTCCTTAAATCAGGGTCCCCCCGGAAAGTCTGCTTTTACATCAAAGTTCCCCCTTACATCAGGGTCACCATCATAGCCCCCCTTAGATCAAGGCTCCACTTACATCAGTTACCCTTACTTCAGAGTTCCCCCTCACATCAGGGTCCCCATCATAGCCCCCCTTACATGAAGGCTCCACTTATATCAGTTACTCTTACATCAGAGTTCCCCCTCACATCAGAGTCCCCATCAGAGCCCCCTTTACATCAAGGCTCCACTTATATCAGTTACCCTTACATCAGAGTTCCCCCTCACATCAGGGTCCCCATCATAACCCCCCTTACATCAAGGCTCCACTTATATCAGTTACCCTTACATCAGAGTTCCCCCTCACATCAGGGTCCCCATCATAACCCCCCTTACATCAAGGCTCCACTTATATCAGTTACCCTTACATCAGAGTTCCCCCTCACACCAGGGTCCCCATCATAACCCCCCCTTACATCAAGGCTCCACTTATATCAGTTACCCTTACATCAGAGTTCCCCCTCACATCAGGGTCCCCATCATAGCCCCCCTTATATCAAGGCTCCACTTACATCAGTTACTCTTACATCAGAGTTCCCCCTCACATCAGGGTCCCCATCATAGCCCCCCTTACATCAAGGCTCCACTTATATCAGTTACCCTTACATCAGAGTTCCCCCTCACATCAGGGTCCCCATCATAACCCCCCTTACATCAAGGCTCCACTTATATCAGTTACCCTTACATCAGAGTCCCCCCTCACATCAGGGTCCCCATCATAATAACCCCCCCTTACATCAAGGCTCCACTTATATCAGTTACCCTTACATCAGAGTTCCCCCTCACATCAGGGTCCCCATCATAGCCCCCCTTATATCAAGGCTCCACTTACATCAGTTACTCTTACATCAGAGTTCCCCCTCACATCATGGTCCCCATTATAACCCCCCTTACATCAGGGCTCCACTTACATCAGTTACCCTTACATCAGAGTTTCCCCTCACATCAGAGTCCCCATCAGACCCCACCCTTACTTCACACATTTATAGTGTAGCTGGGAACCTGAGAGTGTGGCTGAAGCAGCAGGTAGAGCAGGTCTGGATGCAAGACGTGCTGTCCTCCCAAGAATTCTGGGGCAAGCATACGATTGGTTGTTAGGATGTCGGCAGTCCTAGCAACCAACAATGATACAGTGATAATGCAGCTGGGGGACAGCCTGGGTTGGAGCTCAGAAGGAGGAGGGGAAGTTGTGGATGTTGGAAGAATGGAGACTATAGGCTGACCTGAAGACCTGTGTGAGACTTTTGTGAGAGGCCACTGACCTAATCTGTGGACTAGAAAAAATCATGTAGTTGGCCAAATCTGGCCCATGGGCCAAAGTTTAACTACCCCTGGTTTATGGTGTAGATACAGCCTAATATTATACATAGATCCATTTATTCCATATTTTATACAGTTGTTTCATGCTAGCTGGTCATCATCAGTGCAGTCTATGTAAACCATCACTGCTATGAAGTTGGGTTTTATGGACTGACACAATGATACAAGCAGACAGGGTATAGTGAGGTATTTTGGTTCACATGGACTTTTGAATCACTTATTTATTTATTTGATTGAATATTTTGCACATGTTTATGGAATATTGACTATTTATTTATTAGCACCCACTTTTATGTCTTTTTATGCTCCTTAAAATCATCATGGAGTGAAGTCTCATTTCTTGGATTTGCACTATTACCATTATATATTTTTTCATATATTTGTTCATGATTTGATTAACACTGATGTTATATTTATTTATTTATTTATTACAATATTGCACTTTATAAGGAATATCAATTATTTGGTTTGAAATAGCACATTTTATATGTTTTTGGCGCTGCATTGATTTTTTCTTTTATCTTGGCCATTTAGTTCTCTATTTGGTAAAGTTTGCTGAGAACCCTGCACCAGTGTGCCAACCTCACACTGCATTTTTTACTGACAAAACATGGAAAATTGATTGACAGAGCACATTTTTTTTTTTTTACTGACAACCTGAAAAATGACAGAACCCCTATTGAAAACTAAGACAATTAATATTTAAACATCATAAACACAGTATGGAAACACTGACAATACCCATAACAAGTAATTTCCCTGATTTACACATAAAAAGTCAACACCCTGAAATTTACTGAAAATTGTAAAAAAATCACTAACCCATTCCATCTCCTGTATCATGTCTGCAGTCTCTGACCATCTACTGTATCATGTCTGCAGTCTCTGACCATCTACTGTATCATGTCTGCAGTCTCTGACTATCTACTGTATCATGTCTGCAGTCTCTGAGCATCTCCTGTATCATGTCTGCAGTCTCTGACCATCTACTGTATCATGTCTGCAGTCTGTTACCATCTCCTGTATCACGTCTACAGTCTCTGACCATCTACTGTATCATGTCCTCAGTCTCTTAGCATCTCCTGTATCATGTCCTCAGTCTCTGACCATCTCCTGTATCATGTCCTCAGTCTCTGACCATCTCTTGTATCATGTCTGCAATCTCTGACTATCTCTTGTATCATGTCCTCAGACTCTGACCATCTCTTGTATCATGTCCTCAGTCTCTGACCATCTCTTGTATCATGTTCTCAGTCTCTGACCATCTCCTGTATCATTTCCTCAGTCTCTGACCATCTTCTGTATCATGTCCATAGTCTCTGACCATCTCTTGTATCATGTCTGCAATCTCTGACTATCTCTTGTATCATGTCCTCAGTCTCTGACCATCTCTTGTATCGTGTCCTCAGTCTCTGACCATCTCTTGTATCATGTCTGTAGTCTCTGACCATCTCCTGTATCATGTCCATAGTCTCTGACCATCTCCTGTACCATGTCTGCAGTCTCGGACCATCTCCTGTATCATGTCTGCAGTCTCTGACCATCTCCTGTACCATGTCCGCAGTCTCTGACCGTCTCCTGTACTATGTCTGCAGTCTCTGACCATCTCCTTTAGCAAGTCTCCAATCTCTTACTCAAACTTAAACACATTGCTAATAATATTAGCTATATATTTATGCTGAAGGTAGGACTGTGCAGGGGAGGCAGAGAGTGCATTAGAGAGTGGGATTAGAGAGACGTGGGGCAGACTGCAAGGGGCACTGTGATGGGGGGGCTGTGAAATGTGTGCAATAAATATTCTTGAAAACATTACAAATTTTTGTGGGTGTTTTTACATTTTAAAGTTGGGGGGGGGGGGGGGTGCCAGATATAGGATCCACCCCAGGTGCCAAATGCTCTAGGTACGCCACTGTTGTCAACTATAAAAAAAAATCACAAATTTTTACAAACTGTTTATAAATTTACTAATGAGTGGCAACACTGCACTGCACCACAGTAAATTTGAACCTTATACCTAGTCTTTACATGTGCACTGAGGCTCACCTGACTGTCCCCTAGTGCCATGTGCTGGAAAAGGGATTACAATAGGCTAACCCCAAATCACATTTGGGTGCTTGCACGGTTTGCAAAATAGATTTCCTTATTTCTTAAGGAATACATGATTTTTTTTAATAAGCTTTAAGGTAAACACTGCAATAATAATGAACAATTATGGCTTCTACTTTTCCTTTAAGCATGTCAATTTAATCTCCTTTGAAATGTCTTAAGTAAACATACCCAGTTTGTCTAATCTTTCTGTTCAACATTAAATCTCCTTACTGGTGCCTTTTGTTTTTACATGTGGTATATAATAAAAATGACTTACATATTTAGCTGCTGGCCCAATATGCCATAACTGTAGTTAACACATTTTGTATCCTACTAGCGTCCTGCTGAGCTTAGTGAGGATAAGATTGTATACTTTATTTTTCCCAGGGCTCAAGATAAAGTTCTCTCCAGCTACAAATCTATGTAATGTAAGATGGATAGAAAGAGCACACTCTTTATCTCTGGGCAACAAAAGTAAAATTCACTGCACTAGACAAGCATACGTGACAAAATAATATCTGCTTCATTTCATTTATCAGAAGAAGGAGACCATTAGAGATGAGCAAACTGGCCTGTACTTGGATTCGACCTCTTTTCGAGGACACAGAGATGGCGGTGACGTAGCCAACCTATTACAAGCTGCTCCATTAACTAATATGCTTAATTTATTTCTTTATTCTTTTTCATTTTTTGCAGTTGATAACTGGCACAGTTGCTCGTGCTCTTCACCCAACTGCTTCACACCAAATAGCTGGTCAAATATCATAAATAATCACATGTGCAACACCATGGCAACAGATGAAACAGAGGCTAAGATGGCAGCTTCCTGGGCTTTAAAGAATAGCAGGCCTCCTATTAGGCAATTTACATAATTATATATGACAATGCAGTATTTCTCATGATTTCCCATGCTGTCATTCATAAACGTAAAATGTGCAAACCAGGGAAGCTCCTTGGTTTAATCTCTAACCAGAGGTCCTGGCATAAAGCCATTTCATGTAATATCTCTGAGAACTGTATGGAACAGGTGAGCTAAGTTGGAACCCCTTTACTAGTTACTGGTTCACATGATTGGGGGGGGGGGGGGGGATTGCAGGCCCTACCACATTATATAAAGAAAATGTAGATATGAAAAATACTGAATGGTAGCTAGTGGTGTATCAATTTAAATAACCATCCAGTAAACTTTCATTAACATGTGTACACCTTTAAAAAGCACCCTAAAATGAAACTCCTGTTCATTTATACAATCATACAAATCTATCAATTAAGTGTAATTGAGAGAAAAGCCATTTTATAGCCTCATTTCCTTTTTACTGTATCATCTTTCCATAGTTTCCTGCAAAAAATGTGAAATCCCCTTTCCTGAAACTATGGCCATAGCTTTCAGCTCACAGAATCATCATTCCTGTGCTATCTTAAGCAGGTACAGTATATGGTCATTGGAATTGCATTTGTGTTTATTTTCTGTGCTTTTTATTAGGTTACTGTGATCCTGCCACCCTGTGGTCATTGTTTGAATTGCTGCTATTTTTTAGGAAACCCCCTAAATAATAATAATAATAATACTAATTATTGTTATTATTAATATTATTATTATTAATATTATTATTATTATGCAATTTCTTTTTACCTCACTGTGCGTTTCTGCTCTCCTATCTACATGACACACACACTAAGATAAGAAAGGAAAGGCCCACAAATAGTAACATCTACCTCATCATACCGTACTGTATATACAAAAAATATATATGTGGATGCCAAAGTGTTTAGCAACCTCAATCTGATGAAGATTGTTCACGCTGTCTCTATGAAACTATTACAACTATTGGAGTCAGGGTTACCCCCCTTTTCCTGTATATAGCATATCACTCCCAGAAGATTACACAGAGCTTGATATAAAATTGGAGGCAGCCTGCTGTGAGCATGGCATCCATTGTAACTATGCTTAGGTTTACTGGACAGAGAATTTCATCTTAGGTGAGATACTTGTAAAAATGCTTCTTGTTAAAAGGATGACTGTGGCAAAGCAATTCCTATTGCTACAGTATGTCTGATATTTTTATTATAGTATGCAGAATTTCCCAATTAGCACTTATTTTAAAGGATTTCAAAGCGTAGACTGGCATA
Source organism: Pelophylax lessonae (assembly GCF_965119305.1). NCBI lineage: Eukaryota > Metazoa > Chordata > Amphibia > Anura > Ranidae > Pelophylax > Pelophylax lessonae. The sequence goes on from NC_138769.1 coordinate 200,906,431, forward strand.
AACGAAATCCAGGTATTTAGAGAACAGAAGAATGTGAAGATCTACAACAAATCACAATGGATACGATTCCAGAGCACTTGAAAATTTGGCAACCTTGAGTGAATCACTTTCTCCCACCAAACTTAGATGTTCCTAGTTCAGATAAAGCATACAGGATAACCCCCTGCCTCCTGGCGAGTCGGCAGCCTCACCGCCTTCCCTTACTCTCTTTCTCTCCTCTCTTTTCTTGCTGACCTTTCTGATCTTTATTTTTCTTATCTTTTCCCCTTTTTCTTTCCTATTTGTTCAGGGCATATGGTCTTGGTTATCTGTTCAATAGTTTTTAGATACCTTTCCCACGTTTCGGGATGTTACACAACTCTAGATGGCACTTGTGCCTAGATTAAGTGCATTTTTTGGGAGACTGCTCTTCTCTCACTATCCATCTTTTCTGATAAACTGTTGAAATTCAATATAATTATACCTTTGTACTCAACTATCCTTTTCCATGTACATCAACAGATGATCCAAAATTTTTGTAACATATGGGCTCAATTTACAAAGCGGTATTGCTCCCCATTAAAAATGGGGTAAAATACCACTTTACGGTTTTTAAAAAGCTACTATCATACAGCATGAGTTATTTTATGAAGTCTTGTAGTATTTTAGTAGTGAAAACATGCAGTAATTTAACACTTGGCACTAGCCGTTATATTTATTAATAAATCAGTGTTGGTAAGGAGCAGGCGTCCAGTGCTTCTTTAACAATGGGTGAGTCATCAGCTGTCAGTGGGGTACCCCGCTGACAGCTCAATCTAAAGAAAAATTTTTGTCAGCAATAAAAACATTGAGAAAAAAAAAACGGCATGGTCCCCATCTCCAATGCATACCAGGCCCTTTTTTAAAAATGGCGTGAGGTCCCCCCAACATCCATACCAGACCCTTATCCAAACATGCAGCCCGTCAGGTCAGGAAAGGGAGGGGACGAGCAAGCACCCTCCCTCCTGAACCACACCAGGCCACATGCCCTCAACATGGGTGTGTGGTTTGGGTCAGGGGGGCTCTTCCCTACAACTCTACAACATGGGTACAAGGTGCTTTGGGGGTGGCAAAGCCCCCCCTGCCCCAAAGCACCACCCCCATGTTGATGACACGTGGCCTGGTATGGTTCAGGAGGGGGGCGCTCGCTCATCCCCTCCCTTTCCTGACCTGCCAGGCAGGCAAATCTCCTTTGCGTTTCCACCTGATTGGTTGTCTTCAGAGAGAGCTTTCTAAAGATGACCAATCAGGTGGAAACGTGTAGGAGCTTTACCTGCGTCATAGCGATGTAACCTTCCGCCAGATGCCATCTTTGAACAGGGACCCGAGCTGTCCTTTCAAATGCGGGAGTACCACGACAGGCCATGCAAATAGCCAATGCTTTAGATACCGGGGGCCAGGTCCTAACACCCAAAAGTGTAATACTTACCTTCTTTTAATAAATTTGTTATAATGGTTTTACACTATAGGCTTCCTTTAATCATTTCCCTACGAATGGTTCCATTGGATCTCTATCATCAGATGAACCCAGGACATTAGACAACATACTTAAAGGGGACATGTTCCACAAGCGAGTTTGACCAAAATAGAGACAGTTGGCCAATAAATTCTGGTCAGTTCAATTTCATGTGAGGCACTGAGTGGATCAAGCACTAAAAGTTTTTTTTGTCTCAGAGCACCTGCACTTGCACAGTGGACTTTCAACCCACCTGGGACTTTGTTGATTGGATAACAATTATAAGAGACATCACTGAATGTGGATAACAATTTGTATCTCTGTAATTTTTAATGTGATGGTTATAAATTGTCAAGCACTTTATTAATAAAATCGGATACCGAGCTGGAGATAAATTCACCCAGATACTTAATTTTGTCCACTTGCTTCAGTGGACAATCATCAGGGACCCTACAGGTAGGAGATGGTGTCCTAAGGGGGAGGATCTGGGACTCATCCCAGTAACTTTCAATCCTGAAAAAGTAGAAAAGGTGTTCAAAATATCCAGAACAGCCAACAGGGAGGATTCCGAATCTCGCAAAAAAGAACCATGTCGTCTGCCTAAAGTGCAATTTTTTCCATTAAGTTGTCCACCTGTATCCACTGCAACTCCACAGAAGCTCTCACGCTGCAGCCAGTGGCTCTATCATGGGCCTCATAAAAGGAGGAGGGAAAGGCTCCTTTTTGGACACAATCCAAAAATAAATTTAGCAATCTTGAAGCCAGGACTTCCGAATATCGCCTATACCACTCCACCGGTAGACCATCCGGTTAAGGCACCTTACCAATGGGGAAAGACTTAATTCTCACCTCCTTCACCCCAAAATTGGCATCTAAAAGCTCCCTGCGCTCATCAGTCAAAGTAGGCAGACCCAAGGGTTCAAGGGTATTCATAGGCTCCTCAATACTGTATGATGATATGGGCGTATACAGTGTTTTTAACTACAAACTCGCACACTATTTAACATAAATTGTAAGTGGTATCCTTAGCGCTGTATCAATTACCCTTATCAATGTATGGAGATGACCTGAAGATGCTTATTTATTTCTCTCTAAAAATGAAACTTCACTTTAAAAGCTTGCATATTACTGGCAACTAGGGATGATTGAACGGTTCG